>NC_060210.1:178982916-179292333 GCF_021130785.1 Homalodisca vitripennis
AACCTTACCCATCCTGAATATCCTATCACTCCGGAAGCAGCGCAATGGTTCTTACAGGACTAAGTGCAATTTATAAGCTTCTTGTCCTAAGAGAACAAAAAAAAACCAAAAAAATATATACATATAGAAGTCCATATAAACAGTTTTCAATCTTTCAATTGCTTTAGATTTTTTTATTATGTCATAGTAGAGCATGTATTTTGGATGGATAGCAACCACAAACAATTCAACATGGTCTATTCCAACAATCTTACGTAGCACTAACTAACTATGATTTTGTTTCTTTTAACATGATTATTATAATGAACAAAGGTACAAAAGATAAGAAAAATAAACAAGAATGAAGAAGAACCTATCACAAAAATAAAAAGCCTTGATAAACTAAACCACAGTGAATGTGAGAAATCTCAGGAAAACTGTATGTTAAATAATATTAATAATAACAACCTCAGTCAAGAATATTATGGATTTTTATAACTGTAATCTATCAGTAGACTACTTTCTAATTTTGAGCAAGCTATGTCGTACTGTTGGTGTTTGATAGCCGTTCAAAGCAGACAACCTTGTAAATTTCACAAAAATGGAAAAAAGTGAATTTTGTTTGATGATTTTACGTAAAAAATCCATCATTAAGTCTAAGGAAAGACTTGAAAGGAAATACTATGGGGATTTGGCACCTTCAATTACAATTGCTAATAAGTGGTTTACAGAGTTCCATTGTGGTCGCACCAGCAATGTTCAGGTAGCCCGAAAGAAGTAATCATACTGGAAATCATTGATAAAACCCATGGAATGATATTAAACGATCGGATAATTAAAGTGTGTGAGTTGGCTCATGCTGTAGGTTCAGTTGGAGGAATTTAGCTGTGCTCGTGCAGCCCTAATACTACCTTTTCAACAAACAAACGCTATCTGTGTGGCGGGTTGCGTTTACGTGCTAGCCGCTGAGATGAAGGCGCAACAATCGACTTTAAAACTCACGATTTCGATTTGCAGATTAGTATTTACAAATACGCTATTTTCACAAACACTTAAAGAATACTATAACAACTGAAAAACAAGGATTTGTCCTATTATTGCTATTATTTGGTATTCTATTATTATTTAATTTACAATCACTTCAACAATATTTAGTTAATTATAATGCTGGAATATAATTTTCTAATAACAAATGTTACTTCAATCCCACTCAAATTGTCCTCCTCTTCTGGGTCACTGTCACTGCTGTCTGTATCCGAACTAACTGATATAATAAGGGATTCTATAATATTGTCAATCTGGGGTTCTGCGGCTGCATAGTCCCTTTCGATTTTCTCTACGTGCTTGCACTTTACTGACCACTCTTCTGCGCCCATACTTGAAATCTTGTCTTCGCGTTGCATGAGACACTTTATCATCACTTTAGCTTGAGACATACTGAAAGATTTATTCCTCATAGCCACATAACTTTTGACTTCGGTCCAAATTAACTCAATGGGATTGAGGTCTGGGTGGTAGGGAGGAAGTCGTAAGATGTCGTGATCCTTTAGTTGAACAGTTTCGTCCAAGGATATGCCTTGGTTTATATAGCTGCACAAGTTTGTAGAGTTCAGGTAAAACATATAGTCGCAGAATGGTATTCCGTTTTTTTAAAGCCACACCTTCAAATCTTGCTTCCTACTTTTTGAAGTAGGGGCTTTATCAATTTGTATGTTATGGTAGGGTGCATTATCGACTGACTACCAGTACTGAATTTGGTTCCAAATTCGGTAACACTTTTTCCTTTCTCCACTTCATAAATATGTCCACATTCACGTTGTCGTGGTGGTCTCCACTATGGTTGCTTGCTTTCCTACAGGTAAAAGCATTGGGCACAAACCCTTCCTCTCCACCCGCATGGATAATTATTAGTCTCTCGCCCTTGGAAATCGGCACGTGTAACCCTTCATTTGAGCTATCCTACCAAGTTTGGTTAGATACGTGAGACGATAGTATATACGATTCGTCTAAATAAATTATGGGGCATCCTTGCTCCATGTAATTTTTCAACGCTCTCAAGTATGTTATACTTTTCTCTCGGACTTCTGGCATTTCAATTAATAATCTCCTATTGTTAGCCGTCCTTCTCCAATTAAATCTCAGGTCCTTTAATAACCACCTCAAACTTTTCTCACAACCCTGGAAATTTACTTTGTCCCTTAGCGCCTCCCTCAATAGTTTTGCGCTCGGTATTTGATGTTCTTCAATATGGAAATTGTACGCTAGTCCTCTCACTACTCATTTATCGAAGTCATCTAAATGACTTGTCGTTGACGGTTTTTGTTTGGCGTAGTAAAACTTGCCTCACACAGGTTACTAACCTTAAACTTTTCAAGTTTACTGTTTATTTTAGTCACAACTCGCTCTGACACTCCAGCTGCTGCAGCAGTTCTTTGGCGAGCCTTTGACAACGGAATTTTAACAGTTTGATAGTCTGCCTCCTCCTTCATAAATGTATAAACATTACTCACAATTTCGCGAGCCTGACTATGAATAGTTCTGCCTTTGACTTTCGACTTTAACTCAACAGACATTATGGGTAAAAGCGAAGCACAAGCTACCACCACACTCAGCACTGTCACAAAACACACGATTTTAGCGAGTATGATGAGTAATTTGGGCCAATACGATTCCTGAAAGGAGGGTTTTACCCAGGACATAGGAACATAGGAAATGTTTTCGGGACAGCGCATAATGCTACCCCGCCACCCCTCCCGCCTATCAACACAAACTCAAGGTCACGCGCACAGCTAAAGTCCTCGAACTGTATGAATGGGTATCTGGCTGGTTTATACGTTCCAGTTGAACCTACCATTGCACACAGCAAAAACTGATGTGTCACTTAAATCTGGGCATCCTTATGTACGTGTAGGACCAGCACATCACTAACCGCAAATGTTGAGATTCTGGGATACAAGAGTAATTCGATAGGTCTAGTCTACTGCGCGAGATGACTGTTGGAGTTGGTGGGGTTCGTTCCCTAAGTATCAGAGGTTTTTGATAGCCTCAGCAAGGGTGTGCCACCCCCTGCCTGCTTTGACTGGAGAGGTTGGTTCAGAGCTGGCCTCCCCTTCTTCAGGGGAGACATGACTTTGAGATTAGTGCCCTAATTGTTCCTCAAGGATCTTGATAGGAAGCGGCCCCTACTCCCTAACCTTACCCATCCTGAATTTCCTATCACTCCGGAAGCAGTTCTAAGGTCTTTATAGGAGTAAGGGCAATTTTTAAGCTTCTTGTCCTAAGAAAACAAAAAAAACCTAATGGGTTTATCACATTTTACACTAATATTTGGACATGAAAAAATTCTCTGCGAAATGGATGCCGCTATTGTTCATACTGGACCATAAACACAACCGTGTGACCACTTCAAAAGAGTGTTTAACGATGTTCAGCTGTAGTCTGGATGAGGTTTAGCACCGTTTTGTAACTGTGGAGGAAACAGATTCATCACAACATGCCAGAAACCAAGGAGCAATTGAAACAGTGGATTGCTTGGGGTAAACATGGACCAAAGAAGGCTAAGGTGAGTCTGTCAGCAAACAAGGTCATGGCCACAGTTTTTTGGGATGTATGGGGTGTCATTAACATCAATTACCTTGAGAAGGGTAAAACGATAACTGGTGAGTATTATTCAGAGCTTTTGGATAGATTTAACGTTGATTTTAAGCAAAAACTACCGCATTTGGTGAAAAAGTAAGTGGTGTTCCATCAAGACAATGCACATGTGGAACTAGACAACGAACTGTTACCCCGTCCAGCACATTCTCCAGATCTAGCCCCTAGCGATTATTTCCTGTTTGCAAACCTAAAGAAATGGCTGGGCAGTAGGAGATTTGGGTCGAATGAAGAAGTCTTTATTGAAACAAGCGCCTATTTTGAAGCCTTGAGAAAACCTTTTATTTGAAGGGAATAAAAAAATTATAAAAACACTGGACTAAATGAATCTCGCTAAAAGGTGATTATATTCAAAAATAAAATGTTTATTTACCGAAAAAATTTGTTTTATTAATAAAGTCACTGAAATATCAAAACGCCCTTATAGTAAAATAAACATCAAGTCAGAGTCAAATAATCTTTAATATCTTTTTCAATACGAATAGTTACAACATCAATCAAAAGATCATGAAAACAAACTGTTACAAAAGTACAAATTATTAAATAATACTGGTGCATTAAAAAATTTTTTCTCTGTAGCAAATCATCAATTGTACAAAAGGGATGGTCAACAAGCCAGGTATTCTGTGCCATCATCATTCCTAATCTTGTCTTGAATCTCAAGTCCAGGAAAAACAGTTGTATATTTACATTCCTAAATATGTTTGTACTTCTTCCAATCCTTGAAACATTTCTCAAATTCAATCTATGGGATAGCCTTTAGCTCTTCCAGTGAATCACTTTTAATGTCATCTATGTTTGTATAACAAAGGCCCTTTAAGGTTTTCTTTATTTGTGGAAATAAATAAAGTCGCACGGAAGCATGTGTGCAGAATGTGGAGGGTGTGGCATTGTTACAGTACTGTTTAAATTTAAATTTAAATTTATGACCAAAACTTCACAAACAAGTAATAAAGCGTGAGTAGGTCCATGTTTTTTTCCGGATTGCATCATGCAAACAGCGTCGAACTTGCGTATTATTGACCGTTTAACATTGTGGCAAGAAATTATTGATGATCCAATATGCCATTAAAATCAAAGAACAGAGTGACCATAACCTTTACGTTCGACTGCACTTGTCGAGCTTTTTTGGGTCATCCAGAATGCCTCTACTGGGATGATTAATCTTAGTTCCGATGATCTCTAAACCGATGTTTCGTCACGTTATAACATGTTTCAATAATTTTGCATCGTCATTGACTTCATTTATAGAATTCTGAGCAACTTTCATTTGCTGCTGATTTTGTTCAAAATTCAACAAATTTTGCTGCCATACATTTCATACCCAAAACTTTTGAACAAATTTCAAGCCATGGTAATTGAAATGCCGACATCATCAGCAACTTCTCTGATCATAATATGGTGACCGTTATTAACAGTTTCTTCTACTTTTTCATATGTTGTTGATGTGCTGCGGCTTGTGAAGCGTTCGTCTCTTAAATGTCCTTACGATCATCTTTGAAACATTTATACTATTCATTAACCCTTGACTTTATTACATTCATCTTTATTTGGTTGGAGACATGCCCCCAAGTACCTCTGGTCTATAATTCACAGGTACAATAAAAACTACTTTTTGCTAAAAGAAAGTTATGACATTCAAACCAACAGGATCATTAGCAGCCCTCACTTGGTAAGTGATGAGATATTTTATCTTTTTTAACCAATGGGATAAGTTTCTGTATCTGCAACCTCCAGATTTTGTCTGTAATAAGAGCCGGCTGTAGTAAAATTACCTTAAGTTTTTTTCCCATGAGAATAACATTAAATCTCATGCCCTTATTTTTGATGATAGTGTCATGGAGATAAGCAGTTCTACAAACCGCTGAAAACAACCTATCATATCCTCCTGGGGAAATTCACCATTATCGTCCAAACTATTAAAGATGGCATACCACTCCCTGACTATTGCAGGTCAATCAAATAGCAGGTGTTCAGCAGTTTCCTCCTACTCATCGCACATTCCATAGAGCGGATCCTCCCAAAGAATACAATGGGAATATGAGATGCTTCTGAGTCATGTTAGTGATCATTCCTCTGTTTTCAAATCACATACCACAATGTCAAGGAATCTAATCAGTTTTGATTACCTTATGTGCAAAAATCACAGCTGTGTTCATTAGGGTGGGTTTTATAACAGCGTTTTAATAATATTAAAAAAAAAAAAAACTCCAGACCAAGCTTTCCAAATGCATTAGATGTTTTTGATTCGTCATTGGTGCAATCTAGAATAAAAGGTATATGGTAAGTTTGTCTGTGTTATCTGCATTCTACTACTGATCAATCACTGTGTACTTCTAATTTTATAAAATTAAAATGTTAACAAATGATTCGGCCTCTTTAGTGAACTTTAATTGAAACATCAAAGAAGATTTAAAAGTATCAACAGCTGTTTAGTGTCAGTAAAATGTATTATTGTAAAACATAAATATTATCATTATTTTTTCTCATTTTAAAAAATGAGGAAAACCTTCTGATCTTTCTATAAACTTCCTTGGACTCCAATGAATATTTCAAAAAGAGAACTAGCCAAATTGCTCCATCCGTTTTCGAGATTAGTGCCACAGCAATGCAGTTTTATTTATAAGATATCTATAAAATGATACACCTTCCAAAATTCTACGACTGAAAATAAAGGTGTAAACCTGCATGAGGTTTAACTTGTTCTTATGGGGAAAAAGCTCAAGGTTATTTTACTAGAGCAAACTCTTAAAACAATATCCATAATGCTGTGCGTAGTAAAATGACAGGATTTTATTTATCAATAACACAAGCCTTGATTATTTTGAATACTTATTTGGCACATCACTATCATCTAACTTGTCACAAATGTGAAGTAGATGCATTCATAAAACTTGCAATATTACTGTTAATTAAACTTAATGTAAACATTCTTTTAATGTAATATTATGTCTCCAATCATACTGTTCACACCAGTATTTTGTTCCATTAAAACATTGCAAAAACACATTTTCTGAAACTATAGGCCAGTTAAACTGTTTATGTCAGAAAATATTACACTGATGGTCTAAATAATAAAATAAAACACCAAAAACTTATATGAATGTACAAAAATCTCATTTATATAATATGGAAAGAAATTTCTAGTCACAAAGGCTGATAACTAATTTCCGTTTATTTTGGAGAAAAATAAAATATAGGGTGGCTGTGCAAAGCACTTTATTTCAGTCTATTTTTCACTTTCAGATATTGAGACGTTAAGTAGACAGCACAATTTTCAATACCAATCAAAAATATACACATTAGTAGAAATATTCATTGTTTTTCCACTGAAACCAATTATATTTTTCTGCTTAATTTCAGAGGTGATTCACACACCATTGACATCCGTGTTGCCGCCCTGTACGCCATTAGTCACTTATTCTGATGACAACACGTCAACAAATACGTCATTGATAAGATACATGGTATCAATACAACTAGTGTGACATTGACAATGTTTGATTGTCTTTTTTGGTATCTAGGAGGAGGACAGACACATCCATATTTCTTTTAAAAATCTGAAAAAGAAACATTACTTTAAGTGTATAAGCATTTTAATTGCAGATTTATGTAAGTGTATCACAATACCTGGTTAATTTTACAATACAATACAAACTATTTATTGTTTGAGATATGATTTACATGTATAAAAGCCTTGCAAGACAAACTGAACACAAATAGCAAGGTTTTTACTAAATGTTGTATGGATGAATACAAATTTATAAAGGCATTTACTTACATTAAGATCATTACTGACTCAGAAACTCTCCAACCCTGTAAAACACATTATTGACACAAGGTAACTGCACCAAAATTTTATGGTAGCGAGGCAGAAATGTCCAGTCTACTCAGGTTTAAGGCCGTGTTCTACTCCCTGTATTATACCCATGTACATCACAGTTTTGTACAATATTCCCCCCAAACTTGACAAGAAAAGTGGCTCCAAGTATGAATAGATATGCCAAGGTAAGAATAAACAATTCCCTAAAGGCCTGTCAACATTGCCTAGGCCCCTACATAAACCACCATTAATCTAACTGCCCGTTTCTTACAATACCATAGCAAATTCTGCTCTCAAAAATAGCATGGTGACAAAGTTTTAACAAATCATTATTTTTGTAATTGGCGAATTGACAAAGTAAAAATAATATGGATAAGACATTTTTATACTAAATCAATATGTAAATTTCATTTTAGATTTTTGTCAATAACCTAGGTATTGATATTGATTTTCATAATTAAAGAAATGATTGCTAACAAACACCTGTATTGGATTTTCTAAATCGTTCTAAGAGCCAATGGAAGAGAAAGGTACACAATGAGACTTATACAAATTTTTTTTCAAGATTTGGGTTCTTAAGGTACTGCTAAGCCAGAATAAGTGTAACGAATTAGTTTATTTCAAGCTTTTCAACAGTGTCAAACCCAAAATTAATAACTATATCATCAATCATCAGCATAGATAGTTGGTGTTCTCTGCTCGATAGCAGAATTAAAATCATTATATATTATATGGCATGGGTCCCAATACCAAACCCTTAGGCACACTGCTTACTATAAGCAAGTATCTGGACTTCATATTCTAAAGGCCGACACATTGCTCTATTGTCCAAATAAAATTCCAGCTGTACCGTTGTTATAATCATTCTGCTGAATCGCGGTAGGAAGTAGGCTCTATGTTAACTAGACGCGGTACGTGGACATTATTTTGTTGGTTTGACCTCTTCAGCTGTTAGAGATGTCAACGGTGATAGGTTCCCGAGCCGGTTGGTTTGAAGAGGAGAGGGGTAGTCTTCAAGTCGAGAGCAGAGCGTCTACACGTGCAGTTCAGAAGCCATAGTACTTCCTCTATTCCTATACATTTGGGATATAGAGTTAATTTTTACCCGTTGTGTTTTAAGTCAAGTTTTAAATTTCTTTTTTTTTCTTTAGTGCGTAATAGTTTTTCAGCCTCCATAGTCTTCAAAGTAGTAAGTCCCGTACCAGCGTTTAGTTTAACATCTTTTGTTTTATACTGTTGTGTTAAATTTTCTAAATTTTGCCATATAACAGAGTCTGATAATTAATTCAACTTTAGAAGTATTGTAAATTAGATTTTGATCCTAAAGTTTACATCAAGCATTGTGTAATTTTGATTTTGAATATTTTGAGAAGAGAACTTTTTATTTTATTTTGTTAATTTAAACCTTTTTGGTGAAGTATACCGTTTTAGTTTCATTTTTAATTTTGATCAGACTCTAAATTAGATTTGACCGATTGAGAGAAATTTTGAAGAAAAGCAAATCAAGATTTTGTCAAACTTTGTTAAATTTTGAGTGAAATTTAAAATTCGGAATAAATTAAGTATTTCCGAAAAGTTGTTCTGATTTATAGAAAATTAGCTCCAGACTTTATAAATAATATGTACTATAATAACGGTACACAGCCATCCTATGGGTGTTCCTCACCTATCATCTCCAGTTTTATCCTCAGTATGCAGTGAGTGACACTGTCAATGGCTTTTTTGAGATCAAGAAATACAGACATCCATAGTTCTTTTACCAGCATACAGATATTGAGCTATATTCATGATCCCCATATGACTGTGTCAACGGTTGATTCATTTTGTGGGAATCTAAACTGTCTATTCAATAAGAATTTATTATGTAGGAAACTAAATAAACATTTCAGAATAATGTGCTCATAAATTTTATTAAGAGGAGATACTGGAGCTATGTTTTTGAACCTTTTTTAATACTGCTTTCACCAATGTAACTTTCAACTTGGGTGTATTTATTAAAGTTCAAGTAATTCAAATATATGTTTAGCACACAACTTTATAACAAAGTTTGAAATTCCATAGAAGTCATGTGATTTTGATTTCTTTAGCCTCAGTAAAACACCCATGACCTCTGCCGCTTCAGTGGGACATAAGGCTAAGATATCAGCTGGAGAAGAATGGCGACCTTCACCATCACAGCCCATTCTCAGAGGCGGCTCTCAACCACTTCTCCCTCTCTCATTCACATCAGAAAAATATTTATTGAATACCGAGCAGATAATTTTAGTGTCAGTTACATTGCCATTCTGCACTACTTCAATTGATTGGATTTTACTTCTAGACTTGTTGTCCCCCTCATTTTATTCATTGCTGCCCATGATTCTTTTGTCTTGTTGTCAGAATGAGATATTCTTCAAAAATTAGACTGTGACTTTGCTGTGGATACAACCTTGCAATTTATTTCTACAAATTTATATCTAGTATACTGTATTATGTAAGTCTTATAATCAACAATCCCAATAAAATGATCTCTTATCCTGCTTTTTCGTTGTTCGAAAATGTTAGGATGGTACCATCCATAATCTATAATAAATATTCTACTGGAATTCAAACACTTCCTAAGTACCTCCAGATATATATTCTAAATTAATAATCTGTATAGAGATATCTTGTCAAATGATAAATTCACATTATTGTCCATTTAGTTAGGTTACATAGTGGTGTTTAAATATTAAAGGTCCCGGTGAGGTAGGAGACAGTACTATATCACAAGAGTGCTTTGATATCAGACCTTGTCACCAACTTTCAACATTGTCTTTTGCTTTATTACATTTTATTCTTACTGTAGGAATAATCTACATCTGTTAATATGTCACATGTTAAAATCTCATATAATTGTATATAGCTTATTTACAAATTTATTTATTCTGTGATTTTCTCATTGCCACGATGGTTACCCATCGTTTAAGACCAATGTAAAAATATTAGCTAACACTCAGCCAAATCCCAAGGAGTGATATGCATATGTGCTAATATATGAATGGAGCTTTACTCAGAATTTCAAGTCCATAGGTCAGATCATTTTTAAGATATCTTGCTGACAGACAGACAGATAAACAGATAGACAGGCGGACAAAAAATAAATTTTTCCAACTCCACAAGTGTCAGGCTTTGCTAATGCTCAGCCTACTTATTTTCATTATTTTAGAACCAAAATATAGTTATATAATGGTATATAAGATTATGTTTTTATACAATTTATTAATTAGCTATTACACAATTATTTTTGGGCCCAAATATACAGCTAGAGCAGAGTAGCTGACCATCTATATGCCAGTGTATGCCTCATTCCAATCACTTCCTTGCATAATATAAAATTATAGTCTTTGAACACACCTTGTATTTGAAATATATTACTTGATCGAATTACCAATAAATTATACAAAGTGGATGTAATATAACATAGCTATTGTGGGAAGGGTTGATTCAATGTGAATATTGAGTTTAGCTCCGTTTCAAATTCCATTTAGTACAGCATCTGGATTTGACAATGTCACTTTACTTGTGGAATCTGGAACCCATGTGTGTCTAGATGAATTCAGCAAGACCAAAAGAAGAGTACAATTGTAGTAGACTAACATATTATATATTGAAATAAAGGACAAAAAAGATTCGTTTGGTTTTATATTTCATAGAAGTTTACACCTGGTTCTTCATGAAACATAACAATAAAGAAATAAAAGTCAACTTAAACAGAAGATCAAGATAACAAAAAATGCAAATACATGACTATGAAACATTAATATACTCATCTGTAACATCATTAGTGGCACAAATAGAAATATGGAAATATATAATATGAATTATTTAAGGTAAATTTTACCCTTTTGGGTATTTAGAGTTTAAAGATAATTGATATGACTGTTTTAATTTTTTTATTTTAATCTATTTACATTTTTAATAATAAATACTTTACGTTCAAAATAATTTTTCACTTTTCCCTTTTTTGTGTTTAGAAGCAAATTTTGCCAATGGATTGTCCTTATCTTATAAAATGTATAAATAAGATATATTATATAAACAGTGTCCCGGCTGAGTAAATACTTTTTGTGATTCAATGATTATTAAAATTATAAAATTGAAAAAATATATCACGTATAGGGCAACTATAATAAATATATAAAACATAAGTAACACAGTACTCTTCCATAATTTTTATTACTAACACATGTTTCTGCAAATCAAAATCTTTGTTGGTAAAATCTATTTTCTGAATTTTTAATATTTATTTAATATTTGTTAAAAAAAATTAGAAGAGTACACAGAAAACACAACATTAGAACCACTTTTTGAACCCAAAACGGTTTAGATAAGGTCTTGTAAAAACTGAACCTAAAATGCCATGCAGGATTTTGTGATAGGAAATACAAAGCTGAGGCAAAAAGATCACTAAATGTGAAAGAAACAAAGAAGATAAAAGAAGATATAGACAATACAAAAAAAAGTTGTAAGAAAATTAGTCTAAAATTGCTCAAAATGTATAGTCTAAAATCATCTCATGAAGGAGGATGAATCCAAGATAATCACTGTAAAGGGATTTTTTCAAACTTACACTGTTTGAGGATTTGTGCAAAACATTAGCAGCTCAACCAATCAAACCTCTGTTGAATTTAAGCCACTTTGTCTACCAATAATAATAAAAGAATTAATTAGTAAATCTAAACAATTTGTAACATTCAAAGAAACTTCAAGCAATAAAATTGCAACACATAACATGACTGATGTCAAAAACACAAACGTGGGCCGAAGAGATGCTGCTTTTCCCAACCATTGCCATTCTGTCCTCCTTCTTTCAAATGATCCCTCCCAACTGTCTCAGGAAGTGTTCATATTATTTTCCCTCTGTCTTTCACTGTCACTGGTGAAATACAGGTGTATTATTTTATAGTTGTGGTATTCAGTGTGTGTCAATGGTAAAGATCATTGCAGTAACATGGTTTGAGCTTGCTCCAGTACCCAAGGGTGTATACTCTAGTTTTTGTGGCTTACAACTTTTACAGCTGTTATCCATGACTTCGGTGAGTTTATCACCACACATTTAATAGATTTAAAAAATTTTTGTAGATGAAAAAATACGAGGTTACACGATGAAAAGGATATTTTCAAATCCTCAAAACATAGTGTTCTATTTTTGTAACATATCAGTGTACAATAAAGCTTTTTTATTGTTTAAGGAGCTAGATCATATGATCATATGTTTAGCACACAACTTTACAACAAAGTTTGAAATTCCATAGAGGTCGTGTGATTTTGATTTCTTTAGCCTCAGTAAAACACCCCATGACCTCTGCCGCTTCAGTGGAACATAAGGCTAAGATATCAGCTGGAGAAGAATGGCGACCTTCACCATCACAGCCCATTCTCAGAGGCGGCTCTCAAACCACTTCTCCCTCTCTCATTCACATCAGAAAAATATTTATTGAATACCGAGCAGATGATTTTAGTGCCAGTTACATTGCCATTCTCCACTATTTCAATTGATTGGATTTTACTTCTAGACTTGTTGTTCCCCTCATTTTATTCATTGCTGCCCATGATTCTTTTGTCTTGTTGTCAGAATGAGACATTCTTCAAAAATTAGACTGTGACTTTGCTGTGGATACAACCTTGCAATTTATTTCTACAAATTTATATCTAGTATACTGCATTATGTGATTTTAATTTTGGAATTAATTATATGTTTGTTATACTTTAGTGTTAGTATTACATTGGTATTTGTTTCAAATTCCACTATCCTTTCTAGTCATCCATAATCAAAAACAAACTCTTTAAATTAAGGACTAGTAAAATATCAATTTTAAAACCAATTAGTAAAAATGATTTGGTTTTGAACAACCATATTTAAATTATTTAAATTCAGTGGTTAAAAGTTCTAAATAACTTTATCAGTATTAGAGTACTGTGTGAACACAGATATAAAATGACACTTTTTATCTCATTGTGATTTAAAATTAAAGCCTCTAAATGTGGTTGATTGACACTTAAAGTAGTCCACTGATATAAATAATTTTAAACTATGAAAATTAATATGATCAACATAATAAACAACAAAGTTAATTCTAAAGATTAGATTATAAAATTACTTAGACAAAATGATATTCTGCTGTTGGTTTTTTTATAAAATGGTGTAGTTGCACAACAATAAGCAATAACTGAATTACATGTGATAATTACCATACATGCTACATTCCCGAAAACAAAATGTAATTTTTACTATTAACATTTTTGTAAGACTCTCACTGTTATCTATTCTTGCATAACTATAATCTGTGTTATCTCAATTAAAGATGACAGATTTTGAAATGTAGCACAGTGTATGCCTTTCAGTTGTGTTATTGTATAGTTTTAAATACTACAGAACACTTTACAATCTATATACTGTATGAAATTGAATTAGTTTAATAAAATCTCAAGAACCAGTTTCTCATAACCTTTCAACTGTACGATCTGTAATGCTACAATACTTTTATCATGGTGATTTATTAATTGTGATTGAGCCTTACAAATTCTATTCAAATTCAATTCAAAATTCTTTACTAATTAATTAAACTTAATGTAAATTTATAAGAAGCCATGTGCTCATAATATCTGCAGTTATAGTAAAACAAGTATTCCTCTTTAATTACAAATAAATATACCTAGTTCCAGTGGTATAACTATATGACTGTCTTTGTGGGGGGTGGGGGTGGGGGGGATCTGATTGAAGAGCATACCACACTGGGTTGTATGGAATAAATCTAAATTTGTATCAGTTAAATAAGCCTAATTCAAAGTAAACCACTTAACTACTAAATTTCAAACAGTTTGGATTGATACTATAGAAACATTTTAATTTTTAGGGTTCTTGGAGGAAAGTTGTATTGTTCTCTTCCTACCCCTCTCCTTAATTAACCCCCCTGCCCCTGCTTAATCAAACATTGACTTTAGATTTCATTTCAGTATAAAAGCTAACTAAATATAAAAATACAGTACTTGAGAGAGGTCTTTTCTAGAGTAAACAGTTTTTTTATTTTACACACTTGTACTTTTACTTGTAGTTAATATTCTTTAACAAATCTGTACATTTAAAATAATATTATTTCTACCACTATAATTCATGAACGGTAGAAGAGTTTAAACTATTTAATTTTAGGCCTCCTTAGTTGGGTTATTACTATTCGGTTAAATAAGTTTTCATTCATCTGAGCGAACATTAAAACTGAATATAAATAATGTTGATTGGTTCACAATACGTTTAAACAGCTCTCGTGATGAGTGGTGTTTAACTACACAGAAAACTACATGTAGGATAATTTTGTGAACAAGTTTAAGTTCTGAAAACTTTCCTCGAATTATGCCTTATCTCAAACTAGGTGTCAAACGAGGCAACCATGGAGCTACCTTCAAAGTTGAGTGTGGTTAAGTACTCTCTCATGTGATACAAGTTAGGGTAATTAAGTTTTCTGAGCTTTTGTGTCAGGCAGTCAACATATGATTGCCATTTAAAGTCACAGTCGATCAATAAAGTGGTGATTTTATTTGGTGGTTGGTTTGACATACAACTTCAGTATTGTGTACAACACTTTGTTCCTTTATATATATATATATATATATATATATATATATATATATATATTTAACTTTATATAAAAAATCACATATTCAGGCAGAAACAGGCAGGCCCGTACGCATGGGGGGGGGGTTTTGGGGGTTCAAACCCCCCCCCTTGAAGATTGGGATATATCATATTGTTTCCATATATCAGTTTAATTGTGCTCAGTTTAAATGTATTAAAAGTATGTAGTTTTACAATTTTATAATAAACTCATTTTCCATACGTATTAATTTTTAATCTATTACTTATTTAAGTTTCTTCTTTTTTATTTCATAAAATAAGTATAGAACCCCCCCACCTAAATAAAATTCTGCGCACGGCCCTGGAAACAGGCAATCTGAAATAAATATCAGATATACAGCACCTAACAGTTCTCAAAATGTTATGTTTTTTTACACTTAATGATTGCAGATATCCACAACATATATGTTGTTATAATCCAAACAATAGTTTATGAGTATGGGTAAATTTTGTGAGAGCAATAATCTTTTATTGGTTGTACAAATGCTAATTTGGTAATTCACTTTTTTTTAAAGATGTTGCCATTTGTGACTTTTTTTGCTCCTATACAAATGTTTTGTATTTACATATCAAATGAACGACTCCCAATTTTATATTATACTATAGCAATTTGTTGACATTTTGTAATAAAATTGTGGCATTGCAATAGACAAAAATTATGATTTAACAACTATAAATAACATTAGTTACTTAAAAAAAAAAAATCATTAAAGAGTGAGTTGAATGTAATTAACTATAGCACTAACACTTAATGTAACGTAAGAAACAGTATCAGAAGAATAAGAGTAACAAACAATTATCTGTGCATAACGTGTAATTTTAATAAAAGAAAATTCTGATAACATCAAATAAATTTTCAGAAGAGATGAGGAGAGAGAGACAAGGCCAGGACTGAATCTACAAGTACCTGGCCACTCCCTTCTCTTTAAAGAGTGCTTTCAACATCTAACTCATTTCCTCAGTAACAGTTTATTTTGGCAGATGAATACTAACCATATTTGTTCAGAAATCAAAAAGTTTATTGTCTTTAAACATCAATCATACAATTGACAAAGTTAACTTTTACAATAAGAAGTCATTTAGCCTATTGTGCAATACATATTTTCCTATTGAGTTAAATCAATATAGGAAATAACATAACAGTTGATATTAAAATATGCATTCCATATTTACTCATATGAGTGTTTTAAAAACTAATCTTTCCGAATTCAACATAATTTTATTCTCTTTTCAACATTTAAAGTAATAGCTAAAACAACTCTGATAGAGCAGCAACATATATTTTTATTATTTATTGTTAAAGAATCAATTATTTATTGTTATTGCTTAGAATCAATTATTCAGACATTGTATAATCATTTAGACCTTTTTACGATTTAACTGGTTAGTCATCATCAACATTTTTAAAACATGCATTTGATGAAAAACATGTAAGTGTAATACGTTAAACATGATAATACTATGTCAATTTAACTCATAGTTACTATATTGGGGCAGCAGGAAAGTTTATATAGTTGCTGGTGGTTTGTAAAAAATCCTCTGGTTCTTGAGTTTATATGGCTTAACAAAAAGTTTCAGATACTAAAGATTAAACTAACTCTGATAATGTCACTGCAGTATAAAAAATAGATAAGAAACAATTGAAGAGTCATGCTTACTTTCAATTATTTTAAATCCAGCAGTAAACACATGTGTTTACTATATACAAATTCTTAACCATGCCAGATTAACAGGTGTTTACTTGGTTGATATAACTTTTGAAGAACAACTAACTTGGTGCACGATTACTGTATTGATGAAATAAGATCTCTTGTAAGTGATAAGATAATTAAAGAATAATTCTTCTCAAAGAATTCACTTATCATACATAATTCTAATGAATATACGTTACACTGAACAATTCATTTCCGTTACCTGACTTAGTTTTATAGCCAGAATACGTTTTCATTCATTTGTAAATTTTAATCTCACTTTCTTCAAGAGCAGTTAAAAGATTATTAATGGAATTTCTCTGTTTAAAGTGGTGTCTCAAAATTGATATGTAACTTATCTGCAATTAGTTTAGAAATCAGTTTAGAGAATACTTCACTTTCTGTGATTGATTCCGAAATAGGGGCCGGTGATAGTTCAGTGATTTCTTCATTGGAGCAATATCTAATCATGGTGGCCTCTTATCAGCCGGCTCCACCTGTCAGTCCTGACAGTGTGATGGCTGTGAGATCCAAGCCAGCTCACCTCGCCCCGGTTGGCTTCTTCATCATATTTCCATTGACATTTATTACAACGTAAGTTAAAAAACCTAGCTTTAGTATAACTAATATTTAGCTAATTTAAAACAATAGCATATTTACCAAATTATTAGATTCACACAGCTGAGTTGCCTAAACTTTCGTTTCAATCAACAAATAAAAGCTTATATTTTGTCACTTTTATTGAGGTTGCAATTATATGAATAAAAAAATTCAAAACACTTGATAAATTCAAAATTATAATACACTAGAACACTAATTCTTATAAAGTAAATATAAAATATTGTATGAAAAACTTTTTTTTTGCTTATAATAATACTAGAAGTACCCGTGGCTTTGCACGTAATTTTGTAGGTTTTACATATATGAGCACTTCTGGATCAAGTGAATTATATTAATAGTGCCAATATTGTCTACCATGATCAAGAAAACAAGTTTAAAAGTGTATATTAATGGCTATTGTAATTTACTCAGGTCTTAATATATTTTGTTACATAGTCGATTTGCCTTTTCCGGTTCAAGAAAATATATATACATACACAGCTCTGAGAAGCCTACTTCTGTCAAAATACAACTAAGATAGCTTTCACCAGTCTTTAAATGTATAGTCAAAGTTATACTACTTTATATTTGCACTGCTATCAGTTACCCACTGCTTAGCACACAATTTAGTAGATGTTGCATGTGTATGATTACTTATGGTTCGAGTGAATTATATTTCCGTCAATGTTGAGTTTGCTAAGTTGCAACGATCAAGAAAATACATAAAAAAGTGCAACAGCCATTGTATATTACTTTGTTCTTAGTACTTTTTGTTCCACAGTTGATTTTGCCTTGTTTCCAATCAAGAAAATATATATACATACACAGATCAGAGAAGCCTACTTCTAACAAAATACAAATAAGATGGGTTTTGTAATAGTCGTTAAATTTATAGTAAAAGTTAGATAGTAAGTTTGTCTTTTATATCTAATTCTAAATTTTTGCTAAAAATGTAAAGTTAGAAGTATATTAACAATTACTATTTACGTGTTTCTTTCTTTATAAACTAATAAATATTTAGAATGTTGATGTTGATCCAATCATCCCAGTAGAAGCATTTTGGATCACCAAGACCGAAAAAGGCTCGACAATTCCAGTCAAACACAAAAAGTACGAGTACATTGCTTGGTCCATGGTGTAATACAATTTGCAAGAATGAGATTACAATCTAATTTTTAATACAAATTGTACCAGTGACAAATACAAACCACCTAATACAATTGGAAATACTATTTAAACCTTGAACAAAGCTGTGGCTGTTTGTGCATTAGGTACTCTTCACTGAATATGACATTTTTACTGTGAATTAGGGAAAACAGGAAAATTGATATAAACATGCCACAATGAGCTTCTATCACACAAAATGTATTGTAAACAGTTATTTTTTAATGTTGTATGAACATGAAACAAAAGTAAATTACAAGGGCCGTAAGCAGACGTTTTAAAATATTTTTGTGATTGGCGCATTAGGACAGGCAAACTTAACTGTGGCGTGTAAAATTTAAGTGATTCAAACCAGAAATGCATGTTACTACATGCACAAAATGTGAAATAAGGACATAGAAACAATTTATTTAACTTTTAAATCTCTTAACCATAGAAACTGAAATAATAAGTATACTTCTGTTTGAAAAATGTCATACGATTTCATCATATTACATAATAAATGCTTTCACTATAAGAAGGGTACCCATTGAAATTTGCAAGCGAAGTCACCTAATGGTTATAGGTGTATCGTTATTGAAGTAATTTATAATCATTTTAAGAAAACCTCATCCCTGTAACTTATACTATTCCACTGCTGTGACATATATTCCAGCTTCATCCCAAAGGAGCACCATGTAAAATCCTGATATGAAAAGCAAAATGGTTCCTAACATTATGGACGAAAGTAAGTCATTTTGAGAAATCCCTTCTCTATACTCTACACTATTTTGCTACAGCCGATTATGTATAATCTGCAATATAAATAACTCCAATAGGAGAGCATTTCTGAACCCAGGTGTTAAACGTGAATTTTTCTCAAACATCATTTAGGAAAATTGGTAAATGGATAAAAGTTTCATTCCTTTAACGTATTTTGATTTTTTTTACTCCATGTAATATTTCATTTGCCTTAAAAAGAACATTAGAAACTGCCTTATAGCAGATCTAGATTTTTACAATAAACAGCAAAATTCCATAATCATTTAATACTATAATATTCACTGAACATTACATATGGAACACTCTTTATATATATTATATATTTATTCACACACAGATAATTATTTTCATCCAGCTTTTCCCAAATGTGCAGAGCTTGAACATGTTGATCACGCCTGTGTGTGGTCATTTTGAGATAGGCAAATTATTTGGGATCAAAATTCCTTTACTTTGTAGAGTGGCTTTAACACTAATTAACTGTACAAAAGTAAGGGGCCACAACTCTCTACAGAAAGGTTATTAACTTAAGAAAAGTCCAATGTCATTGCTTAAACAATATGTATAGACATTTATTTACCTTAAATCTTAACTGCAAAATTGTGTTCAATTCATTCACAGTTGTATTGACTCTATCTAATATGGTTGGAATATGACACAAGAACAGTTGTTTGACACAGATAGGTGTGGAATGCCCTAATTCTAATATAGTCTACAAAGAAACATTTGATTTGAGAGCTTTACTATTGCTCAGATAAGGTGTTAAGTGCATGCAAAGAAATGGCAATTGTACAAGTGCAGTCAGTGACTTTTGAAGTAAAGTGTTAAAGATTATTATCACTTGTATTCATGGATATCTGAAATATTGTCTTTTAATCATGCACAATCACTTGGTATGGTCATCTCAGAAAAAAAGTTCTTGATAAGTTTACACCTCACATATTGATTGTTTAGAAACATTTTAAGTTCAATGAGGCAGTTGTGAACTGCGGTAGGCGACACATGATAACTATCAAAGCCGCAGAGACTTTGCAAGATTAAAACTTCTGCCCAACATTACTATATTTGCTAGTTTTATAAGATGCTGTGCTGTGTGGTACAGCATCCGTCACCATCCCTTTCCAATTTTAATTCTTTTTGTCTTATATTTCCTTTTAAGTTACAATGATAAAAAATACATGGTGTCTGACCACCCGAGCAGTATTTACAGCTGTCTTAATAACTGACTTCCACACTTTTTCTATCTCTTTTCTCCATAATTTGGCCTCTCCGAATCCGTTAAAATTATTTTCAATTTTGAAAAATGCCCCTAAAGGGCCCAATTTGGGGGGTAGGGGTGCTTTTTCAGATGTAAACATGGGTTGTGTGATACATCAATTTAAAGGTCTAATTACACCGAACATTTTGGCGCAAACAAAAGTTAATTATCTTTAACTGTATGTACAGGGTGTACCAAAACGTTTTGAAATAGGACTTTAAAATAAAGTACCGTGTTACCCTACCTACAATACGGAACAGCTTCAGATTGTTTTCCTAACTTGCTATTGACCTATTTTTCAATGAAATATGTGGTACGGGTATTTTTCACTGGATTTTCTAAATTTCAAAAATATTCAAAATTTAAGAATAAAAAAATCCTAACACTCAAAATTCTTAAATAGCAACATATAATAAATTTTATATCAATTAAAAAGCCTTTTTAAAACATACATTTTTTGTATTTAACTTTTTTTCCTGTCTCTTACTGTTTAAAAATGGCAGCCTAAAAACTGAATGACATATGTCAGTTTACAAAATGTAACAAATTATTTTTATTTGAACAAACAGGTTTTTGTGATTAAATAAACAGAATTTGTTATGAAATCAGACCAAAATTCAACATGTTTTAATTTTCCAATGTGGCCCAATATTTTTGTAGTAGTTTCCATGTTTATCTTTTAAAGATAACAATGATTCATGTATGCACAATCTCAATGCAGTCTTGGACTAGAAAGGTACTTTGTACCACCCTCAACAGGCTTATCACTTGCGGTATGCTGGCTAGACATCTTTATCTGACAAATGTGATAAGGCTACCCTTAGTCAGTTCATTGGTGTCTGCTGTTAAGGACAGCTTGTGGTTTTTCGAAATGCCGTACACAAATGCAGAAGCATTCAATATGCTAATGGTGTTAGGCGAATGTTTTCAAAACTATGTGGCTTCTGCGAGGGTATATGCCGAACGGTTTCCAAATAGAGAACTTCAGTCACGAATGGCTTTTCAAAGACTTGCTATTCGAGTTCATGAAACAGGACAGGTACAGTCTGACAGCAATAAGGGAAAAACACTTGCAAGGCCTGTAAGAAGTGATAGGGCACCAGAAGTGTTGGCGGCGCGGCGGTGCAACTAAACCCAAATGATTCTTCCAGAAGAATAGCTATTGATTCTGGTATGAGCCAAAGTTCAGTGGTGAGGATCCTGAAAGACAATAAAATGCATCCCTACAAGATGTCCAAGAACTTCATGGTGATGATGGCATTCAAAGAATGAATTTTTGTTTGTGGGCAAGAGAAAAGCTGCTACAAAATGAACATTTTTTTCGCAATTTACTATGGTGTGACGAAGCTACATTTCGGAGCAACGGCGTAGTTAACCGTCATGGGGCTCATGAGAACCCCCATTGGATACGAGAGGTTGACAACCAGAGGTACTGGACTGTGAATACTTGGTGTGGTATTGTTGGCAGGAGAATTGTAGGTCCTTTTTTCTTTGAAGGACACCTAGATGGAGAGACTTATAACAATTTTTTAATTAATCACTTGCCTAACTTATTAATAGATGTACCTGACGAAGTTGTTGGCAATATGTGGTTTATGCATGACGGTGCTCTGGCTCACTACTCGCACATCGTGCGACAAACGCTTGATGAACAATATCCTGGAAGATGGGTTGGAAGAGGTGGTCCAATTAACTACCCACCAAGATCCCCTGATGTGACCTGTATGGACTTTTACTTATGGGGTAGGCTGAAAGATTTAGTTTATGTTTTACGACCGACAACACCCGAAGATATGATGCAGCGAATCCAGAATGCTATAAATTAAATCAGGCACGAAGAAGTGTTGCGAGCTGTAGATAGCTTAAGTTCCAGATTAAAACTGTGTTTAGCAAATGACGGACTACAATTCGAGCACCTGTACTAGCAAAATCAATGAAAGGTAAGATTATGGCTAGTTCAGAGATCATTCAGAGCTATTAAGCAAATTAGAAATTATAGGACATATTTTTATTTCATATCCTATAAAAATAATTTGTTACATTTTGTAAACAGACATACGTCATTCAGTTTTTCGGCTGCCATTTTGAAACAGAAAGAGATAGGAAAAAAAGTTAAATACAAAAATTGTTTGTTTTTAAAAGAACTTTTATTTTTACATACGGTTAAAGATAATTAACTTTTGTTTGCGCCAAAATGTTCGGTGTAATTAGACCTTTAAATTTATGTATCACACGACCCATGTTTACATTTGAAAATTCCCCAAAAACACCCCTACCCCCCAAATTGGGCCCTTTAGGGGCATTTTTCAAAATTGAAAATAATTTTAACGGATTCGGAGAGGCCAAATTATGGAGAAAAGAGATAGAAAAAGTGTGGAAGTCAGTTATTAAGACAGCTGTAAATACTGCACGGTGGTCAGACTCACCCTGTATATTAAAGGCTAGAACTTCTTTTAGTATCATCAAACTTCAGGAATTGAAAAATCACAGCTCTGAGGTTAACTTAGAACAGTGGGTTCCCAAATAGACCACAATGTTCTATTATTATAGTTTTTTGCACTTGACAAGAAGTTGAAGAGAGCTCGCATTGCACTGAATATTAAAAGAACCTTAGCACTTGGTTCGGGAGAGACATGACATTCAAGATGAGTAAAGATGGCGCTAAGGGCCACATCATGTTGAGATCCCATGAGGAAGAACAGCAGGCACTATATCTGTCATGTTACCTTGGAAGAAGTAAGGGGACAATACTCATTCATGTTTAGGCTCCCAACAGTCTGTAACTCTAAAGAAATTCCATCCACTGCAACAGTCACCCTTCATAGTAAACCAAAGTAGTGTTCAGATCAAGAGAAGCTCCAAGTTCAAGCTTGAATAAAGCCATATGATTTTATATAAATGTATCAATGTATGGCATTGATGATTGGAGCTTCTATCTGAAAACTACTATTATAGATCTATCGATATAAACCCACCAGAAGTGAACTCTCTTGGAGAGATTATTATAGTTACAGTTGGATATCTCCAGTCCTTCAGCATCCCAGTAATTAAGATTTTAGTAATTTTTTCCCAACTCAAATCTTTCCTATCCTTATAGATTTATATTTATTGAAGATCTTAATCGTCTTAAAAATAGTGTATCTCCAAAATATCCAACATCATCTGGAGCAGGAACAGATTGGTACATTTATTTAAGATTTAAAAGTTAAATACATTGTTTCCATGTCCTTATTTCACATTTTGTGCATGTATTAACATGCATTTCTGTTTTGAATCACTTAAATTTTACACACCACAGTTTTAAAATGTCTGCTTACAACCCTTGTAATTTACTTTTGGTTTAAGATATTTCTAGTTCCATAAGTTGAGTTTGCCCTATTATCTAGGTGAAGAAAAATATATACAAATTTTGGGTTTCAAAATCTATTTAGATGCAAAAAAAACATCTACTACCTGCCCTTGCAATCTATTTTCTGTCTAAGATATCTTCATTACCATAAAGATGAGTTCTCTTGTTGCCATGATACAGAAAATATATAGATATCGACTGAGAAGATATTACAATCCATTAGTGTATTTACAAATACCTAGTTGCCCTGATCAAGAAAATAGGTACATGTATTGGTTTTTTAAGACCTATTTCGGTAAAAAATGCATCTACTATCAGTTGTAATCTACCTCCGTTTTAAGATACTCTTATTTGAAGTGCCATAGTTGAGTTTACTTTTTTTTAATGATGAAGAAAATATATGTATATATATATATTTACATACGACTAAAAAGTTACTGCTATAAAAAGTATTGATTTTTTATACTTTCCTCCAATCAAGAAAATATATGCATTCATAAGCTTAAAAAAATAATGTAAAATATATGTATACAAACATTTTTACTCATTTCCTAAATCAAATAAAATTAATTGAGTGAAAGTAATAATTTAATTAAAGCTACATTTATAGAGTATCTATAAAGACTATAGTATCTATTAATTCTTTTACAAAAATATATAAATTTTCCATGGTTTTTATCTAAAAAAATGTAAATTAAACATTTCCCAAATAACATATTGAAAACCATCTAGTAGTCAAACAATGTCATTGGACTTTTATTTTAGTTAGAATATAATTAGTTATGTTTTCTACAGTATTGAATTTTCTTTACATGTTTTGTATAATATTAGTTACGCATTTAAAATTTAAACTTAAGACATATTAGACCTTTGTCTATCATTTACTTTAGTTTGTTCACAAACACTCTGGGACAAACTTTTTATGGAATGCTTTTGGCAGATTGGTTTTCCACATTTACAGTATTTTGTGGTAAACCTTCATTTTGATTACTGAAAGAATTTGCAATATTTCTGAGATCCCTGCTGATTTTCATTTACATTCACAGGTTTCTCCACAGCCCCAACCAGCTTTCTGATTGATTACTTCAAAAATAAATTCATTTTTGGGATAATTTTGAAATCTTATTTGCGTTTTTCTGTCAGTTAACTGTGAAGAGTAAGTAGTGTAAAGATTTAGTCTAGACAAAAGGTTCCTAGCCTTGAGAATACATGTTATGTGTATAGATCACATAAGCATTAAATTTCCTTATGTTCATCATGTTGTAAACAAAACCAATGCCACCTATTGGTTTTTCGACCATGGTTCATATTTTGGCATCTTGGTCAAAGGAATCCACTCCTTCTTTGGTACTATTGAAAACAAAACTACGGCTTATCTGGTTTTTTGTTGTGTCATCAATTGTTACTGCATTATGTATTCTCAATGCCATAACTATAAGTATATTTTTGTTTGGCTTATATGAAAACAAACTGTAATATACTTATGAAATAAATAAAGAGAAGTAGGTGCTTTTATGATCATCACACTTTTGTCAATGGCCTGCACATAGCTCAGGTTTATTTTTCTTAACTGCTCCTACAGTTGTCAACATTTACTCGTTTAGAAGATGCTGATCAAGTGGAATGCTTGTAAACTAAGTATCAATTGCTACATTACGATTGGAGCCCTTAACAGTTTTGAATAAGTTCCCCCAAAAAGAATGGTCAAGCAGCAATGTTTAGAGGATATGAATTCTTTCCTAAATATGTTTTTATATCAACAAATACACGCTAGTGTATAGTATACTAGTGTGGTACTTAGTATCAACATCAGTGTCAACCACCAGGGACAGAACCGTCAATTCCATACTTTTTATGTTTAGAAAGAATATACATTCAAAGGGACATCTCCTTTAAACCAAACTAACTGCTCATCAATAGTTAGATAACATCCTGACTTGTAGTTCTTCTTGATTTCTTTTAATATCATATCCCAGATGTTAGAGATGGGAGCCAATTTGTTGTTAGATTTTCTGGGCATCTCTATCTCTTTTTCATAAAAATCTAAGATAATTCAGTAAAAACTTGAATCTTCACTCAGTAGTAGTAGTCTTGTATGTCTCACCGCAGTAAGAAGTGTTTGAACATGAATGTTGTTGTCAAATGATTGTTGTGCCGCAGACAAGGACTAATAATCCAAAAATGTTTCCAATTTTGAGATAGCCGTATGATTTTTGTTTGCATACATTTCCTCAGAAAAGCAATTTCTTTGTTTGTACAATTTCAAATTTCCTCCGTGATGTTCTCTGTGAAAAATAATTTAAAAACATTTGTGTGGAGTTCAAATTATTATTTATATGAACTTTCCAATTTACTTCCCTGTCAACATGAATTCCTAAAATACTTAATACTTCTTTCCACTACAGCACACTTATTTGTCATACATACTGTTTGAACACCAAGCCAATCTGAGCATTTATAATATATTCGAGTATCAAAAAATAAACATCTTTCCTTAGACTAAAATTTATATATTTTGTTTTTTCTGTACTAAACCGCCACTGAAATGCTTCTAGATTAGTTCCTATTGGACTATATATTATTCCAATCCGAACTAGTGTAAAAGAGTGCCCTGTCATAGCAAAAAGAGGTGATATCTCCTCGAAACCTGCCACTACATTTATACATTTATATATATTATAATAAATAATATTGCGTCCAAGACAGATCCCTGAGGTACACCTTGCTTTAGTATTTCTGCATCACTTAAAACAGAACCTACACTGAGACACTGCTGCCTTCTGTCTTGCAGGTAACTCTTCAAACCATTTATAGGCAACACCACACACTTTATACTGATATAATTTTTCTAATACAATTATGGATGAACAGAATGATCAAAATGCTGAGTAATGTAGTTAAGTAAAAACGTAAAACACTGTTTATTTATATTTATGCGTAATTGTTACGTTAGTTAAATGTTCTGAAAGAATATTGATGGGTAACATTTACAGAGGCAAATTAATACAGTAAAAGTACCTACCCATAAAAGTTACACATGTCAAAAATACCAATATTAGACCTGAAAACCACTCCGCTGTCACCAATAGCCAATGAGGCATTGAAGAGTGGAAGCACTGCCGAATGGACTATTGACAGTTTTGCCACAAGACATTGTAGTGGAGAAACAATTCCTGCGCATAAAAAATACACAAAGTACCTTTCTGGGTTTAGTATGTGATACTTGGTGGACTTTCTGACAAGTGTGATTACTAATATAATTTTATATTTGATTTGATAATTTTAGGGCTGCTACTGAATAACACTTTGACCTTGTTTTTACAATAAATTATTTAAAATTGTTCAATGTTACAGATTTTTGCTAGCCTTGAAATACAAACATGTGGCTCTCATCATTCCATACATCAGTGACACAGGAGACAGACCACCGGAGAGCTGTGTTTTTGCCATGTTTGTCAGTATCTGCTCAGTCGTATGTAAGGAGAATAATTATATTACTGTTACACAGATTACACATCTGTTTGTATTAAAAAATGTATAAGATTATAAAGTTATTCGGTGCTGATATAAATATTAGGTATGTCTAAATTTCCATATTTGTTTAGTAATGTTTATGATGTAACTTGTAAATGGAACTCTTCATATCACTCTTCACTAAAATACGTAGAAAGTTTATACTTAGACAGATTTAAAGAGGTTTAGTTTTAAGTGAAATAGAGGACTCACACTCCCACTATAATTGTAAATGTGTATTTAAAAAAGACTATTTCAGTAAAACTTGAATTTTAGAATTCAATCTCAAATTCAATTCACTTTATGTTTTGAATTTTCCATGAAAGTGGTTTGTAGGTGCTGATTATTAAGGCATCCCCTTTCTTTACTACAGGGTGTAATTTGGTTTATACCTTTATGTCTAAATAATTAACAAATCAATTGAAATAATTACTAATAACAAAGATTATGCTTAAAAAAAACTATTGGTAAATAGCCTAGTGGTAAATCCATACTTGATTTGTGTACACTATAATGACTTATTCCACACTCAAAAACCAAAAATACAAATATCACAATTTTTATCAGTCTTTTAATTTTTACATTTCTCACATTACTCTTTGTGTGTCATCAAAACATCCAAAGTTTCATGCAAGTATTGTAGAAGGAAACAGGATTTTTCCGGACATTTGCCATCGTTCAGTGAAACAAAAAATCAGTAACACTACGTTTCGAGATCTGCAATCTGATCTCTTCTTCAGATGTACCTGAAGTACCTGAAGAAGAGATCAGCTTGCAGATCTTGAAACGTAGTGTTACTGATTTTTTGTTTCACTGAACGATGACAAATGTCCGGAAAAATCCTGTTTCCTTCACAATCCTTCCATCGTCAAAAATAACCTTCAAACAAAAAATATTGTAGGTTTTTTTCAACCATTTACATTCAAATCCTAAATAAATGACAATCAGGAAAATCAACAACTTTCAAAACACTGTATAAATAAATAATATAATGTAGAATACAAGTTTTAATTTTAAATTTACTTAAAACTAAGCAACTCCCCGGAATAGGTATACTTTTTACTACATTAAAAACAAAAAGCCTTAAAATAAAAGCTAAAAAAATAAATTATACAAGAAAACTGATTTATATGTATACCACTGAGTATTTATTGGAAAACCCACACAAATACAAATAAAAAAGAAAAAGAAAAATGTTTACATTGAAACAAGGAAAGAAAAAATGTTGGAGGTTAAATGTTTCAAATTTTAATTTCATTGATATTGCATGAAAAGTATCCTATGAGAGTGAGAGGAGAAAGTATGAGTAGCTTAACAAAAAGCAATCTGATCTCTAGTATTCCATGGTCTGTTTCAGTGGGCTTGAGCATCTTCATAAGACATCTCCAGATTAACCAACATTTGTCAGATGAGAAGACTGACAGGATTCGAGGACTGTGGAACAATGTTTCTTCAGGGTTTGGAGGAGCTTCTGCTTTTGGATTGCTGCTCGTAGCTAACTTCCAGGAGGACAATGACTACCCAGTCCACTACACGGGAGCTGCTATGTGTATCTGGGGAGGCTCCATATACTTTGTGTTTCAGGTATGTGTAACACATTATTAGTTTCTTAATGCTTGAAAAAGACTAGGAAAAGGAAGAACTCTGTTTTTACCTTGAAGAAAAATACTAAGACATAGTTAAATTTTATTAAATACACAAAAATGCATCATGTAACTTAATGTAAATTATGGTTAATCATTTATTTCATAACACAGCAATTATCATGTAAGCAATTGGGGCTACTAGATGGTAAAGCCGCAGCAACACAGCAAAGAAAATATTCAGTAGGTAGATGTGTAAACCTCTTCCGAAAAATAATCTTCAAACACAGCTAAATCTGGATTTGGTATTGGCTCTGTTCAAAATTACACATTCAGCTGATTTCACATTCAATGTCAAAGCGAGACATAAAGCAACTGCTTTAATTTACAAGTATCTGGATTTCAAAGCAGTACTTGTTGGTATGGTTTTCTTGCAAGTGCTCAAAATCACTATGCCATTATCTGATTATCTCCAAAAAAATAATGTACACTATGCCCAAGCATGGAGAAACATTTATTCTTCTCTTATTATATTAAAATGCCTATGGGACAAGTTTGTTGAAACTTTAAAAGCAACATGCATTGTTTTGAAAACGGCACAGAAACAAAGAAAGAGCAACGATCGATGAGACTTTTAATATCATCATTATTGGTAAAGCAGTAACTGAGAAAAAATGGCAGGACAACTGACTGAAGACAACAGTGTTGGCACTTCTCCTGAAGAAGAATTTTTTGTAGTTGTAGCCAGAGCTGTCCAAACTATGGAAAGCTATTTTGTGCAGCACAAATCGCTCAACTGGGGTATGGCCTGTTTTGACCCAAAAAGATTCAAATCCCACGAATCTCTTCCTCTTAAGGCATTGAAGAAAATAGAATTACTTTTGAACGTTGATGAATTTACTTTTTCAATGAAAGTTCTAACTGAGTTGAGAGTTCATTGATAAGCATGAATCATGAAAGCATGGCCTCAGATTTAAAATGCAAGTCTGGACACCAACTATGAGTATGAAGATGTCTCAGGCGAGAAAATCGATGACCACAGAGATGATGATAATGATCAAGAAGAACATGATGATGAAGAGCACAAGATCCATTGTATAGTATTGGCAACAGTTGTATCAAGTGTGTATAGAAAATTATATTAGAATATAACATATACCGTTTACAAAACCCAGAACTTTCAAAAGTATACACATTCCTTCTAACCATCTCATTGACTCAAATCTCTAGCAAATGAGCATTTTCTAAACTGAAACTTATAAAAACCAGATTGAGATTGTCTTTGACAAAAGAAAATTTAATACCTTTACCGTGAATACATTCAAAAGCTGATATTTTGAACTCCATAGATCCAGACACCATTGTTCATTATTTTTGCCACTCCAGCTCCAAATTAAAAAAACTTCTTCAGAATTGGTTTTTAGTTTTACTCAAAGAACGTTACATTTGTAAACATATTTATTTTTGGTACTTTCCTCAAGAAATTAAATAGCAAATACTGATCACTTTTTTTGAAATGTTATGTAATGTAAAATTTTCTCTTCTTAATATTTTATGTGTGTTAGTTCACCAAATTTACACTAATTACGTTCTCAACTACTACTTTGTCTTTTGTTTTTTCCTAAAACATTGCAAATATTTTATTGACTTTCTTGATCCTCCGTTTCAAAATCGTTATCCTTAAATCGCCTAAACCAAAATGCGTACTCTCCACTCTTGTGTCCCCTGCCCTTTCGAGGTACCTAGCAGAAGTGATTACAAGTAATCAGTCATAGTGAATTCATTATTTAGTGGAGATTCACAACTAATGCTTTCACTCTGTATTTATCTAATTGGAATAAATTATTTATCCATTTAGTATATACTGAATATCGATTTAGATTTCAAGAAGACATTCATTCTCTAGCACAATCGGTAAAGGAATAAGTTTTATTTTCATTTGGTTATTCATCTTAGTTACAAAATAAACAATGGATTGAAAAACACAATTAAACAATCACTTGAATGAATAGGACTTCAGATGGGTGACCTGATATGGGCTCAAGCTCCATTTCTATTCTATCTTTTATTTACTCAACCTTCTTATTTATTAACACAAAAATGTCAAGGTCTCGATAACCTTTAAAGCACATCTATTGTAAATTCTGTTAAGTATTTTACTTTTGTATGTAATACTATATTTCTTTATTTGTTGTTCTGAAAATTGCTATGTTTTCTAGACTTTTATTTCCTACCTGATGAGAGAACACTTGACGTCCGTGTACCTGCTATATGGGAGAGTGGTCTTGGCTTCATTTGCCGTGCTCTTCAACATGATAGGCTTGGTGTCAACTGTGGCGGCAATTCAGCATGCTCCTCAAGGTGAACTGTTTATATACAACCCACATTTACTACACAGACTCTGAAAGTAGTTTAGGGTATAGTGGTATAAACACAGTAATGATATACAGTACAAGCAAAAATAAAGCATAAAAATGTTCAACTACATGTTTAAATGAATTTTAATAAACCATACAGTCAACTAAATTTATAACAAGACCTTTCAGATGACCAGCCAGAAGATTTAGGTAGATTTATGATGCAGTTCATAAACCTGGTACATAGAAAATTTATGTCACTAAATCACCTGGTTCTGAAATTGCTAAAAGAATAAACATTACACTATGAATTTTTAAACACTATAATTCCCGTCTATTGACAGCTTTCAGCTTCTGCTAGGTCCCTGATTTTGGGAGTTGTCAGCCACTAGTATCTCCCAGGCCTCTGGCAGGACTCGACCTGTAGCAGGCTCCGAACTCTAGTGCGTCTCGGTCTCTGGAATTCTCAATCATCCCAGGCCCAGGCATGGCCTGGCCTTCAGAAGCCCAAGGGCTCACCTTTGGAAGTTCTCCGTCTCTCAAAGCTCCATATAGTCCAATACATTCCAACAAATATAATTGAACAACTCTCATAAGAATTCAATCAGAATTGTATTAAATTTATTATTAGTTTATTTTAATTGGATGGTTATACATACCAATCAAAACAGGTTTGAAACCTGTAGGGCTTTAAGTTAACCTAAGTTAACTGTTTCTATCTTAGAGATACTTTACTAAATTTCTTTCTCAATTTCTATTAAAACTTGTCCATCTTTTGTACACCAGTATATAAAAAAAAGTAAAAATAAAGAATGTCTTATTTTACCAGGCGAAGTTAGGACTAAGAAGCCCTCTCTAACACTTAATCTGGTGGTGATATAAGTTGGTTCCTAAGGCACTTAAGACAGAATTGTAAACCACAATGATAGTTTTCTCTAGCATATTAATCATCTTCCAATTATACCCACAAGTGCCCAGAGCTACTTTTATGTTATATAATTTTAAATCTGATTCGGTCTTATTTTATTACCACCATCATACATCAATGTATTAAAACAAGTTAATAAAATGAATTAAACCCTATTGTCAATATCAGTTCTTAGACAATGAAATTAATTTAAAATAGATTCTTATTTAGTAAATAATTTATGATAGGCAATTAAAATGTTTGTAGTACTCTGATTTAACAGTATTAAAATTACTTAAATTTCCTTGAGTTGAAAATTGATTCACTTCTTGGCCAAAACTGTTTAAGTGTATTACAAAGTCATCTCTGGATTGTTATCACAACTTATTAATTAACACATTCATTCACAGTTTATAGAACAAATTGTGGAAGGAAACTTATCCTTATAAATAAATAATGTTTTGATATCTTGTAAACTGTTTTAGAACTTTATAATCATGTACATGTTTATTAAAATAATGTCTAGAGTATAAACTATGTTTGACAAGCCAGCAAGCTTGTTCCAACCTCTTTCCTTGACTAAGATGTCCACTATATATATTATAAAAGACTTGTATATATATATATATATATATATATATATATTTCTAACTTATACCTATTATTTAAACTTAAATAATTACAATTTATAGGAATGCCACAGAATACAACTGTCTCAGACTGGAGCCCCACTGACTCTTATTGGTTGGTCCATGTTTTAAGCGTGACTTCAGAGTGGAGTTTAGCGTTCCTCCTAAGTGTCATAGTATTAACATTTGTACCAGAACTGAAACGGATGAAAGTTGTCTTTCCAAGATTAAAAGTAAGTAATATATATAATAATATAGTAAATAATAGATTAGTAGAGTTAAGTGATAAAAATGAGACAAGTTTCATATTTATACACTTTGTAATACTAAATCAAGTATATAATTAATTAAATACTGATATAGCAAATAAATTAAGACTGTAAAAAAATGATTGATACTTAAGGTTATAATCTCATCAGTTGCACTGCGATCTAGGTGGGTCTACATTGTAAAATTGTTTGCATACACAAGGTTTTGTAAAACTTTTACATAAAAAAATTTAAAGTTTTCAAAAGAAACTAACTATTATTCATATGGTTATACAATATTTAGTCACTGAATGATGTAGTAAGAGGATTAGAACGATTTACATATAACGAAATATGTTGATTGTTTATTTGTTTCAGATTGAAAATATATCTCCAGAAGATGAATAACGCTTGTCTATAAAAATTGTTATGAAGGAGAAGAAAAACAGAGAGGAAGTTCATATGGATCTGAGAATATACTGTTTAAAAATACAGAACCTATTTTTCATGGTGATAAATTATCTCACTTGCAGTGTGTTTTAATTTTGTCAAAGGAGTCCTGGTCCTCTTCTAGTTAAGGCTGGAACATACTTATAAATATGATTGAGTTTTTGGTTTGCCATATTAATTTTTTTTTTAAAATTTTTAGATCATACACCTAATTTGTGTGCTTATGAGATTATCCTATGAATTGAGCTTAGACATCTGAAAGCAAAGACTTTTAACTGCAAACATAATCTGAATAAACTGGTCTTCCAAAATGTTCATAAATAAAGGACTTGCTGCTGTAGGCTTATATGTGCACATCAGAAAACATAATTGTACATTTTCATACCAACATATCAAAAGGTCTTTTATTCCTTAAGTACATAGTGGCTCAAATGTTAGTCTTGAGAAACACAATAGTTGATTAATAACTCTTCAGTAACATATGAATATCTTCCCTAACCTTTGTTTACAAATTATTGATCCTGTCAATCAGGTAAAAGTAAACGTTTAAGTTTTGAGCTTTTCTTAAGTAACTTTTAAAAGGCAATCAGGAGAGCTATCTTTGGTCCAGTAGTATTCTGCTCTTGTTGGTTTCTTCCCTCGTTTTAATACTACAATATTTTTAGATTTTTGAGAATTACGGTAGTTACCCACTGGATAGTATGAGGCGTGTTCAAAAAGCGTCCAACCTCATATTACACTACTCAATGAGGTTACTGGAGTGAGGTACACATGGGTATACAGATCCAGTCAATTATAGTACGCATGCACAGGTTGGTCAAGTGATCTTGGTAATACATCAGTCAGCTGCAGGCAGTGCACTCTTTGTGCAGTATGACGGAATGTGTGAAGCAGTAATATTGCATCAGATTTCACCCAGAATTTGTTAACTTCGAAGTTGAAACCATTTAAAACACTCAACAGTACTTAGGAGAAAATGTTTTGACCACATAAAGAAATGGTACAACTTGTTTAAATGTGGTTGCACTTCAGTGCGCTGTAGACCTATTCTAGAACATCAAGTCAAAAGATTGAAGTTATCAATGAAATTTATGTTTTAGTGATGAGGTAGTGTTTCAGGTTATTTTATTTTAACAAAGTACACAACACCTAAAATATCAGTAATTTTTATTTTTCAACTAATTTAATGCCTTTACTGAGGATCTATACTGAGTGATCTTGAGTACTCTCACTTGGGCTCTGCACCCATCATAAGGTGTCTGCCGCATTCAGTGTGTTTATCAAATAGTATACTGTTGGATTTCTCATCAAATTTACAATTAAACGTTTTTCTTGCAAAATTGTTATATGATCATAGTGTCCAATACGAAGGGGTACCCAAAAGTAACCGGAATTGTATTGCTGGCTGCTGGCAGCCGGCAGCGTGTAGTACACATTCCTGCCGCTAGGCGTGTGTCGCGCAACCCATTGCGAGCTCAGTGACCCCAGTTTCGTTGTCCTAGTGCATTCTGTTCGTTCGTAGTGACTGTTTTCGCTAACCCTGTTTTGTTCTTGTTTCGTTTTTTGTCATGGCAAGTTTAAGTGAACAACGTGCAGCTGTGAAATTTTGTTTTTTACTTGGTAAAAATGCTGCAGAAACTATTTTAATGTTGAATACAGCTTACAAAAATGATGCTATGGGGAAAACTCAGGTCTACGAGTGGTTCGCTCGATTAAAAATGGCGACATGTCGATTGAAGAGAAACCTTGTTCTGGACGTCCATCAACCTCTCGAACGGACGAAAATGTTCAGAAAATTCGTGAACTTGTACTCACCGACCGTCGACAGACAATTGAGGAACTATCAGAGAGTAGTGGGTTAACTTGAAGCTCGGTTCAGCGAATTTTAACAAGAGATTTAGGACTGAAAAGGGTTGCTGCCAAATTTGTTCCTCGACTTCTGACTGACCATCAAAAGGCACATTGAGTTGAAACTTGCCGCCTTCTGAAAGAACATCTCGAAAATGATCCCGATTTTCTGGAAAAGGTAATTACTGGTGATGAGTCATGGTGCTATGGTTATGACCCAGAAACGAAGCAACAGTTAAGCCAATGGAAGTCGCCATCTTCACCTCGTCCAAAAAAAATGTCGGCAAGTCAAATCAAACATCAAAACCATGTTGATTTGCTTTTTTGATGCTAAAGGCATTGTTCATTCTGAGTTTGTTCCTCCAGGTCAGACTGTCAACCAAACATTTTATTTGGAGATTTTAAGAAGATTGCGCAACAGTGTTCACCAGAAAAGACCCGATTTGTGGCAGACTGGAGACTGGTTCTTCCACCACGACAACGCACCGGCACACACAGCCATCTCAGTTAGGCAGTTTTTAGCCAAAAAACGGCATAGTTCCGCTGCCCCACGCACCTTACTCGCCTGACCTCGCTCCATGCGACTTTTTTTTATTTCCACACATGAAAAGAGGCTTGAAAGGTCAACGATTTGACAGCGTTGAAGAGGTTAAGAAAAAAACGAAGCTCGAGCTTGCAGCCATTTCTAAAGATGACTACAAAAAATGTTTTGATCAATGGAAATACCGTTGGGACAAGTGTATTAGTTGTAATGGAGATTATTTTGAAGGAGATAAGGTCGTATTGTAAAAAATTTGATAATATATAATTTTTATAAAATAATTCCGGTTTTTTTGGGTACCCCCTCGCATGTTTAATTTTGAAAACTTTTAAAATTCCAACATTTAGAAACAGAAATTGGAATTTTGTATTAAACATTTTATTAGTGTTCCTTTGAAAGGTTATTCTTGTATAAATACCAAGTTCCAAGTTATTCACATTAACCGTATTTGAGGAGAGATAAAAAGAATATGGATAGTCAGACACTAAACAAAGCATGATAGGATCTTTGTTTGTATGAATACTTTTGCTTGTTTTGTGTGTACTACCATTTTCAAAAGTTTTGACTACCTCTTGAGAAAAACCCTGTACACAAAAAAGACAAAAAGATTAATTCACTCACTCATTTATATAAATGTTTGTCCACTTGGAATTAGGATAGAAACTTAAACTTTGGCTAGGGTTTTGTCTTATACCAAAATAGAAAAAAGTGAAATGTCAGAGAATTTCAAACGTTTTCCATGTTTTAATTGAGAAAAAACTTATGCAAAAAGTGTTGACATAGATTTCTTGTTTGAACAAGTACAGTATGTATAGTGTTAATTTCTAGAACTAGAGGTGATATTGGGATATTCTATGAAGAGTATGAAATTTGTTGAATAGATCCCCCAAAAGAAAGGGAAGTCCGGAAAATTTTGCAAATATAAGGTCTTTAAACAGTGTTGTTATGCATTTCTGGACTGCAGGGGAAAGTAGCCATGTAAATGAAAAATCCTTATTGTGTAAGAGGATAGAACTTCAAATCAAACCCTAAATATAAATATAAATAATACATTTTATAAAAATTCGAAGAACTCAAGGAAATAGTTAATATAATCAGAACTATATTTGCACAATTAAAAATGTACTTATTGAATTAAGAAAGATGAAGCTCAGAACTGAGAAAAATGTGTTCAGAGAAAAATCAATTTAAATACATGCTAATGAATTTAATCAGCAAATTTTGTTAGGATTTTCCAAATGTTTATAAGGATCACACATTCCAGGAGGTGAAAGGTAATTTGTATTGTATAAGCATAAATTTAATGTTTTTGTGAAATTGATAAAGAGAGGCATTTCCCACAAGAAAGAAATCTGTTGTCGGATGGTTTAGATTTTATGAGGTGGAATGGGAGAGTATTGAAAGGTTTATTAATACATATCAAATGATATTTCTCGAACAATATTTTTTTAGTTTGGCAAACAACTAGCTGTCAAACATGTTAATAACAGTTATATGAATTTAATATAATGTGTTAGCTAAACATATGAAGACTGAGTATTCAGCTGAAAATGGTATAATTCAGTCTCTTTATCTCATTGGCTGATTCAGTGAAGTGAAGGTTACAAAAATAATATGGAGAAGGTCAGTATTTGACTGCATAGACAGAACTAATAGAACATTATTTCCAAAGAGTAATTTACTAAGATGTGAGTTGTATTTTAATTTATCACAAATAATTTCATTCCATGACACCAAGCATACTGTTTCCAATAGGAGGGGGCACTCTCATCATGATCACAGCTTTATTACCTGGGCACATAGTTTTTGTATGGTTACTGTGTATGGAGAAAAAACTTGTAGGCCTAAGTAATACTATTATATTTTCTTAATATAGTTTCGTCTTAAGAAATGTTTACAAATGATTTGGGGCATTAAGGATGAGCCTTGTTCTAGTACTTAAGGTTATTTAAGTTTTTAATGGAATATTGCATGAACCTTTCCTTCTAAAAATTTTATAAATGGTGGGATTTGAAATTTGATTCTGTATTAATTTAAGTATATACTAATAGAAAAAGTTCTAGCAGAGTTTGTGCAATTCACGTATCTCTTAATAAACCTAATCTTTTCTACTATATAATTTGGGCAAGCTAGAATTCCAAATTTTATTATTATTTACATTATGAATGTCTTTACAATTAGTGAGTTCTATAAGAATTGTGTTTTAGTAATACATGGACACAAAATATTTCCCACTTTAGGTAGAGTACAACAAGTGGTCCCGGTTGTAGATATACTTCATAGATATTTGCCTATTACATGATGGAATTTCTGGAAGATTTTATGGTTTTTCTCGGATCATGTCCCACAGAATCCAAACCCACCATAATAAAAAAATGTATGTATGTATGGACTTATACAATATAACCTGAGCTTGTGAACACTATAACTGCGGTATGTTTAAAACATCCTTACTTAACTTAGTACAAAGGGAGTACTTGCACATAGCTTGCATGAGTTTGTTAATCAGCCTTATCTAATTAAAACTTTCAAGATTCACATTCAAAGAAAAATTTTAACTAAACTAGTTCACAATGTAGACCCAGATAGGTACATCTTTTGCATATATAACATAATTACAATTTTTATTATATTGCTTTATTCAATATCTCTTTAAGCTATAGATGGTGGCAATTCAAAATTTGGAAAAGGAATGGTTATATTTAAGTTATTATACATTATGACGCTAAACAAAAAGTGTTTTAGAATTCTCAGGTCATTTACAATTATGTGTTTTTAATATCACGCATGGTTTCTGGATAGCGGGCATATACAGGTAAATTTTTAACTAGGTTACAAATTGCGGGAGTAATTGTAAACTACTGTATTTATCAATAGATTTAGATCAAAATTAGTAAGTAGACAGTATTTATACATAGCTTAGACAAGGTTTTTAGCCATTCTTAACCAATAAAAATGTTTAAAATGGCAGCTATTCTATTACCCAAAAAATGCTCAAATCCTGGCCAAATCGTTGACAAGTTTTAAATTACGTAATTGAAAGGTCCAGTCACTTTTTTCGTCCATGGTTAAGCCACAGAACACCCTCAAATTCAAAACTTTGTTAAAATCCAGAATATAGATAAACACTACGGTCTACTTTTAACTCACTGGCAAACCCCATCTCCCAAATTCAACTTATCACATAAATCCTCTTATTCGCGAATGTTTTAATATAAAAGATGCAATTGATAGCTTTCAGACATTTTCTAGTGGGTACACAGGCTAAGCTGAAATTTTTCCAAATTTATGGTTTCTAATATACCAGGAAGTGGGCTGGACTTTGTATACTCTAAGTAAGTCAGTACCACAGAGGGTTTAAAGATTAAGGTGTTTTGAATACCTGAAGAACATTTAACCAAATACAGTAAACTTTATCAACCAAATAAGATTTTCAGAGTGTTTTATTTCATCTAGAAGATATTCCTAGGAAGGTAAGGTTACTGGGGATTAAAAGAGCAGGAACTTTTTTCCTTGAGGGAATTGAGTCAATTATGAGAATAAATAGATCAAGCGGATTAGTTTATCAAAGGTTGAGTTTACCGGACGATTAACCTAATCAGGGCATAGCCCTTTTCCAAGGGGAATAAATATGCTGGTGGTAAATTTATTAAGAAATCAACCAAGTATTTTTATTGGATATGAGCTAGTTAAGAAGGAACCTTTATTTATTAATATGCTCCACCCTTAGTTACCAATGTCATATATTACTTTTTTACCGCAGAGTTAAGTTCATAAACTAATAATACATATTCAATTTGACAGCCTCATGTGAAATCTAACTTTCTTTTGACTCAGCCGGAAGGGGTATTTTATATTATCAAAACTGATAAATTATATTACCTAATTTATAACCATTGATATAATTTACCAATACTGATTAAATAACTTAAACAACCAACTTAAAACATCTGTATCAACTGTAAACACTTTTTCAGATAACAAACATAATATTTTACTTTTAAATAGGTGATTTTGAAACTAAATGAAATTGCTTTAAAGATGATAAAACATGTTTTTCTTGGCTTCAAGAATTTGGACTGGTACCGAAAAAACATTATGTGAAATTTGTGGGAAAGATACAAATTCACTTGTGAGAGAAGTAAAATATGGTCGTGTTCAGATGTAAGAAAGAAGGTAATGGTGGACATAATTTCAGTAAAAATGCACTGAAGAACAGTTTCTTCTAAGCTTGAACTGCACAAGATTGTGACTTTCATGTACTTTTTTCCAAAACAAGATAAACTACGAATTTTTATTGTTAAGTACAGTTTGGATTTACACAGCTCATCAAGAAGTACAATATCTGACTGGCAGTCATTTTGTAGGAAGGTTGATTTTGTATGGATTGATGATCAATTTAATAGGCAAGAAAAACTTGAAGTTCCTAGAGTGGTGGTGGAAATAGATGAACGTAAAATAGGAAAATAAAATATAACAAAGGGAGATTTGTAGAAAGAACATGGATATTAGGTTTAATTGAAACCATACCAGAGGGTCAAAATGTGATTGTAGACACAAAATTGAGGTTTGTTCTAAAAAAAAACGAGACAAAAAAAACCCTCATTCCTCTCCTATTAAAGCACTAAATGCTTGAAAATCATTGTCATAGACACAGGCATATTTGGAAGGATTGTGGTTTTGTCCATTTTACAGTCAACGATAAGTGAAAATTTTTTAAACCCAGGCAACTGGTGCTAACTCTCAGACAGTCGAAAGCTCATGGAGGACTTGAAATGATGTTTGAAAAATGTCATACCAGCCGACCCTGCATTCAGATTATCTCTCTGAAGTTATACAGAACAGATGTGAGGTTTTCTGAAAAGAATGCTTTCTACCAAATGCTTTTGAAAGTGAAGAAAACATATTGACATTAGATAGTTTCCAAAATGTCCTTTTTTATTGAAAATGCTATCATTTCTTAAGTGTTTGTTATTATTTTTCCTAATTTTTGCTAATTATGTTTTTGATCTATGGTTCATTTATTACTTATGAGATTGTCACTGAATATATTCAATGTTTTATTTCAAACATATGATTGTTATTGAGGATTGCTATTATAGAGACATTGATATCGATTAATAGTTTAATATTCAATATATGAATATTAGTATATATGATTATACTAATTGATATAAATTGTATATAATTTCATTTATTTTTGCTGGTTCATTTATCATACTCTGCACATTTTAGATTATAGAGTTTGTTGTTGGCAAACAAAAAAAAACAGGAATAACACTTGAGTATTTTATATGAATGACTAGTTAAATACAGTATTTATTGTTTTTACAGAAACTAATGTTCCTCTAGAAGTTTGTAAATGAGGGAACTTATTTGTTTCTTTATTTGAATAGGTTTATCTCAATATTCTAAATTATGTGGCAATACTGTATCTAGTAAATTTCAATTCTTCTGAAAACAAGCTTCTCTTTGTTTGTGACCTGAGTTTCTGTAAAGTGCTGTGACCTAGTGGCAGACAGCTGTACTACTAGGACGTTCGTCACAGGTCGGTTACGCAGATTCGCTTACAGTAACCACCTCTAGACTCAGGAATTAGTATTCAGTGATGCTGTTTTATTAGGTTTATGACGGAAAAGTTGGATGTTAAATTAAAAAAAATATAACATACTTTGTAACTGTTATTGGTTGATTAATTGTCGGTGAATAATCTCTCAGTGATCGTCTTTTCTAAGCAATCTCAGTTCATATAAAAATATTGGATTATCATTCAGTTCTCTTTGCACGACTGAATTGTTTCAGCTGCTGTACCTACAGAGAACTTTGTACAAATATTTCTTTTCGCTCCAGAAAACGAAAAATCGTTTATTTATATTAGATGACTATATAAGTTCCGAGCAAAGTGACATTTTAGATAACATTGTCCCTTAAAATGTAAATGGACATGCTTATTTATGAATGTTGAGATTTGCTAAATTTCCCATGTCGGTAAGTTTAGTTAGGTGTCGGTAAGGTTTGTCGGTTTTAAAGTACCCGGTGAGTTTAAAAAAGCTAGTTGTACTAATTTTAGCCTATTTACAACACTGTTAAAACAAAGTAGGATTAGGCTACACCAAACCACGTGCTGTGTAACAGGCTCCGCTACGGTTTAGTGCTAAATTTCAAGTCTATAGCTAATTTCATTGTGAGAGTTAGAACGGTAGACAATCATACGGACAGATGTTTTATATGCCGCGGCAAACAAAAAGAAATTGTGCCTACGACGATCAGCCAAATTCCATGGTTGGACATATTGTAACACATATAACTCATTTTTGTCTAAGTTTCATACAAAATTTCAAGTATACAGATGCAATCTTTCTCGACTTTCATATTTGTGTTCGTTAAAGTGAGTTTTAAATCACTGTTTAGTAATAAAGGTCTACACACCAAGTCACTGTAAAATAATGATTGGATGTGTTGGAATAACTAGGCTACGATCCTGATCGTACGACATGATTGTTTAATGATGAAACTGAATTTGTTCTCAAATTTATGTATTCTAGTATTTTCTAGTTGCCATCATGGTTTCTTGTTAGTGTTCATCGTATAGAAATTAAGCTTCAAGTCAGGTGCACAACTCCAAGTCTCAGACATATTTTATCGACAAACATACATATAGACAGACTGATAGGAACGAAATGTTCCCGTCCTCACGAGTGATAGACTTCGCTAACGCTCATTCAATTAACCTATTTTTAATTAGAGTTCCATAAAATTCGGTAAAACTAAAAAGCCTATGGTTTTTATAAAAATAACTGTTTAGTAACAAATTAATTAGACATTCTTTCCTCCTTCAAATCCTAATCAAACGATGAATTGTTGTAAAATTCACATAACAATTCCAGTTATCGTCCTCTTAGTGCAGCGTCAGATGATTTCAGGCGCTGAACTAAGACGAAGGTGAACTGGAATTGAACTCAACATTCACATTGAATCAACCCTTCCCGCCATAACTACGTTATAAGTAGTGAGCTTAGTTGTTCTACCGTGCTCTGGGGTCTTGTTTAAAACATCGTAGTGCACTCAGTTATGCACCTGACGAGACAATGAGAATACCTCTGCACCTAGATTACATTATGTTTTGTAGCCAAATAGTCTCTGATGTCGAAACGATGCAAAGAGTTCTTTTTGAGTTTCTTCATCGCCGACTGTTTTGGATCTCTTTAAAAGAATATGACTCCAGATTTCAGAGATAATTCTGTAAATACGCCATACATACATATATACTGACTGACAGAAACGAAAATCTTCCATCCCTACGAGTGATAGGCTTCGCTAACGCTCATTCAATTAACATATTTTTAATTAGAGTTCCAATTTATGTATGCTAGTATTTTCTAATTACAGGTATTTTTAATTACAGGTTTCAAATGCTGCACTAAGAAGAAAGTGAACTGGAGTTAAATTCAATTGTAATTTGTTACGTGCCAAGATAACGCTTCATCTTCAGAATACCGAATAAAGTAGAGCGCCTAATAGCTTTGTTATTTTTAGTTAAAATTACACAATAGAACACACATAACGCAACAAAAAAATCACAATTATCCAGTTCCCAGAGACGAATTAATTAATAGTTGGAACTGGTAACATGTCGTCTGTCTTTTCTTGGCACGGTTTTCTGTGCAAGACACAAGTAGTGGTGTCAGCACTAATGATCAGTGCTAATATATGTCTAACTTTTAATTCCTCATAGGAATGCAACCTAAATGAGGGAAGCAATATTATAGTGAAATACAAACCAAACCATCGAACCTGTGATTGTGTTACAAAATTTAATATTCCCAGGACAGTGCAAGATTATTTAATTATTAATAAAAAAAAATTCTGAATTAACCTTTTCTTTGAAATTAATATCCCGTTCTCCCTGACGGGACAACTTCCATTCGTTCTAATTCATGTTCTTACACTAATTCAATCTAACGTATTACTAATTTTATCTTTATAAAACTAATGGAGAGCCAAGAGTAACTCGACCACTCAATCATACTCTGTAAAGATTCTAAAATACGTGACGTGATCGATCATTACTTTCCAGTAAGAGTAAACCATTGTTAAATTTAATACTTTAATCTAAACTTTCAAAGTGAATACATTGTTTGTCGATGAAAATGATTAATGCTCCACTTACGGTTTCATCTCAAGAGACACTGGAGTCTTTGCCTTCCTACAACACCTTGATACTTTTAATTTATAGGTTAGAGTTCCTGAATTCATGATTGTATTGGTTTATAAAATATTAGACGTATATACGCATTTCAAAGTATCAACCGTTCCAGATTGTGAGCTAGTTTTGTCTACAAGCGCCCATTGACGGCATTTACAACTACATCACTAAAATGATATTAACTGGTTCTGAGTTTATATTTCTTTCCCCTATTTGTATTTTTATTGTAATAAAAATCTTACTTTAAGGGCTATTATCAAAACTGTTAAAACAAAACATTATTTCAACCGAAAATACATTGCACCACCTTAAATGTTAGATTATCCTGTGGTAGAAACAATCATTGTAACAACCTACAATATTTTTGATGCCTCATTAACCTACTATTTTTGCTTCACTATTAAGTTAAATGGAATGTTACAAACATTTTAAAACTACGAGTGAATTTCTTTCAGAAATGAGTTGCCCTGTGGAGTTTGAACGATATTTAGGAGGAAAACGGAAGAAAAATACAATACTGTATACCGTTATAGAATCGTTATGCAATTTGACTTTTAGTCAATTATTTCTTACTGAAGTCTTCGTTGGATGGTTCTATATGATTAGAGGAAGGGAGATAATTGGAACCCTTGGGATTCAGAACGTATTTTCAGATATGCCACGGCAGGATCACGGTCGACATTCAACCGGCGGCCCTAAAATTGCTTACACTTAAAACAGTTTCAGGCATAGTATTGATGTAGTAGTACGTAGAACAGTTAACAAACAAGAATACGAAAAATGAAGTTTGATCTTTACGTTGGCCTTACATTGAAAGGTAATTTCTTGTGTTTCAAAGTTAATAAAACGTTTGGGAGATCACATTCACTTCAATCATTAGTTTCATGTCGGAATCCATGTGAAATCCATTTATGTTCATTCGCTTACATATTTATTGATATACACTCAAATACATCCACTATATCGATTATAATGTTTACTGATCTCTTTGTTTATTCAAGGAATGAAAATAAAAATAAGACAGTTTATTACATAATTAAAAATAAACAATTCATCTGTTTGTCTAAATTGAAAGGTATGCCATCCCTTGATGTATAGTGTTCCGCTGGTACTGAAATGTAGGTTTATTATTTCAATAAGAACACATAATTTACTAAATTAGGGTGTTTTGCAAGCCTTCTAAATACTTGAGAGACTAGTAAATCCGGAATTATTTATCACATTATTTCAGGCTAGATTAAAATATGATTGAATTTATAGTGTGAAGATGCCATGCAGAAGCTGAAATTTTTAGAACACCGGTTCTTGGAAAAAAAACAGTTGTGAAACTAACTACTCATCTACCAGGGATATTCACTGATAACAGTATAATAAACCACTGAAATGACAGTAACTTATTTATTTTTCAGCCAACTGGATAATAAGTAGGATACTGTCCGATTTCCAACGAAACATTATTTTTGCAAATTGTAATTGGAATAATGGCTTTTTGGATGTTTAATTTAGAAAATTTAAATTTCCACAATTTTTATAAATACAAATATTTTCTTAATTAATTTATTTCAATTTGTATTCAATTAGCGTTACATAAAGGCGACGTTGCAAATTATTTGCATTAACTGTTTAAGAGTTGAGATAAAAAAAAAAAAAAAAAAAAAAAAAAAAAAAAAAAAAAAAAAAAAAAAAAAAAAAAAAAAAAAGAACAAGAATACACTTCGAGAAGCGAGGTAGGACATGTCTTCATATGAAAATATTTGTTTACTTTTATGACCAAGTTTTGCATAGATCTTGCGAAACACCCTGTACATCACATCTGTTTTAAAATAACAATTTATAAAAAAACTATTTCCAATTACCGAACCTATTTGCAGATTTCTGGAAACCTGAATCTTTTATCCCAACATCCCTCGATGTTTTCTCAGCTTAATGACCTATCAAGAGCCGAGGGGTATCCTGGACAGTTCTTACGTTGTTTATTTTACTAACTAAAATTAACTGGGTTGAAGTTCATTAAAGATAAATTGAAGCTTTTCTGTTCTCTTCCTTTTTTTCTACCATATGATGCACATTTATGAACCTTACAGTATGGCATGATATACCCTTGGCAATTCTGTTCCCGTATACCTTTAATTTGTATTTTATGTTTCCTAAAGTTTTAATCTTATGTTCACGAATCCTCAGATTACTTAGATTTCTAAATCCTTATCCTTTGTGAACTCCAAAACCTTCCTGAAGTATGCTACAAGGATTCTAGATCCTCTCGGTCCTTGAGCATTTCCTTCTAAGCCTTCATGGACATTTTAGTGGGTAATTGTATCGATTGTTATAGTTTCATTACTGTTCCAGGGCCAAAGAACGGTGTGTATTACATACAACCGTATTCAAGACGTACTATATCGTTGGGTATTATTTATTTTGTTTCAGAACGACTTCATGGCAGGATCTTGTATCGAATACAGCAATATGAAGATATAGGTACACATTTAACTCTCAAGTTCCAATTATTTACAATCACACTATATTTTTACAGCTAAATGGAACACTCAGTCCTATGCAACTTTCAGCTTCCGTGTTTGTCCATGTTGTATAAGCTGCAGTTAATAACAACAGTAAAACAGAAAGACACTACTAATAGTTCAAATTCCTCAATATTGCTGATCACAAACACCAACTGAGGGTCTACAGATTCTCATGCCAGACCCACACGAAGGGATCGTCCGATAGAAAGTACAACTGTAAACAGTTTCTTGACGACAAAGGGTGCGGATTCCGGAGGTAGATCAAAGTTAGGAACGTTTATGCCCATTGTCTGTAAAAGCAGGTCGATGGTTAGCGAACAATGGTACAACAGCAGCCCGCTCCGCCATTTTGATCCCATTTACCCCGTGTTTGCATTGTAGGATTATTGCAATATATCGCGCCTGATCCGCTGTCTGGCCCTACGGTTATGAATTTATTAAGGGCAAGTTCCTGAAACGCAGGCATAAAACATATTTGACTCGACCCTATCTTCATATTTACCTCGAAGCTTATCTATATGTAGTATGTTTATCGCAACTGCTGCAGGCTGGGTATACTAAACATGTGATGCAAGATCTATTCAATATTATATTCTTCGTTTGATGTACTTATGAAGTTAGCATGGTAAAACACTTCTAAGTAAACGATAGATTTGTTAAAAATACATTGGTTTGTTTTAATACGTGTTCAGCGAGGAACTCGATCATTTGACTAGGGACACAATTAATTTTATGACTCTCGTCGAAAACCAAATGTTTGTCGGTCCAAAGGACATCAACTAGATACGTTGAGCCTTCAAAAAATTTGAATGAATGTACAATATTTGAAAACTAACGTGTGGAAGAAAAAAAGAACGCAGATGGCATAATCCATTTCTGTTTCCTCGATTGCTCCCAAAATACTAGTTTCCTCTCTCTCCTCACAATCGTTAATGTCTATATTAACACAGTATAGAATAAATTACGGGGACACGCCCATTCCAACCCAATTCTCACGTTATTGTATTCATATACGACTGTTTCCATAAAAAGGATTATGAGAGAATTATACATTTTTGAGTAAAAGATGGGCACTAATCGGCTTTGTGCGGCAGCTGGCCATAATGGCACACGTTCGACAATGGACCGGCGTCCGAGGCGGGCGCGGGTTTTGGGGCAAAACTGTCAGTATAGGTTTTATTGGATTACGGTGAAAACTGATACAGCTGGCCTGCAAACACCGCCAATTTTCGGCTTACGCCGTGAAAGGAACAAGGAGACTAGTGACAGGGTTTGAGTGTAAAGAGTTGTTGACCTGAAACAATGTAAAGCGATTTAGATTTCGAAATCTTATACCAAAATCAATAATAATGATGGCCCATGCAGAAATTGTTGGGAATTACATATCCTGTATCAATCACGTTGAACTAATCATTCTTTACAATAATAATTGAACAGTCATAACTACATAGTAATACAAATAAACACTATATTGCAAAGGGTGCATAGCTTAGTGCATTGGTTAATTATATTAATATTAAATAATTGTGAAACAACAATTTAATATGCCAATATAATATGCAGGAAAGTTTTAAAAATAAATTATGGAGGTCGACAATTTATCCTACTACTAGAACAATAATACCTATAAAAAAACTCCTTATATCGTTGAAGACAGACGAAAGAAATGTTTTCGAACAGTTTAAGGTACTAAACGTTCAGAAAATTCACTTTTTGTTCTACAGTATATACTACAAAACTTACGTAAATCATTTTTCACTTAAGCTCTATAATATCGTATTTGATATGTAATCATGTGTGTTATGTACCTTTATACTATAGTTGAAAACAAACAAATACTAAGGTTGTTAATACTTTGGCATGCTTCATCAATAGGTCCTTACTCTCCAAATGTGCTTGTTGTGGATTTTAAACGAAAGACGGGCTTCCGATGTTACTCTTATGATAGATATGTTGTTTAGTTTAAAACACATGAGTTACGCACTTATTTGCTGAGGCAGGTTGAAAATACCCATTAACCAACTTATTATTTATAGGCTTATTTCTTTTTGGTGGTTTACTCTGGTCTCGTCTACATTACTAAACCAATTTCTTGATCGTTGTACGGTAACTTTAGGTATTCATAACTATTGTTTTATTTACATGGGTTTGAAATAAATGTGACTATAAGGCTTCCAAAGTCTTAATTTTAATCTTACGATTTTGAAACAAAATTGTGTTGTTCATGCAGTTATTCTCAATATACGAACTAACTTAGTATCAGCTGATTAGTTACGACATACACCAACTAACTTATAAATACCTTATACACTCTTAACAATTATGCAAATATGCAACGATCACCGAGTTTAGTTGAAATCGGTTAAGAATAAAATTAATGATATACAGCCGTTTTCAGATCATGTTTATTATACCTCATATTAAATTAAGAAGAGGTTATTATATTCGGGGGAAATAAAGAAAGGTATATACCACAATATATGCTCACGAGAAAGTGATTACAAAAGATGTATAACATAAAAATTTGTTTAATAGGATAGATATATTTTCAATCATTAATAAAGTATTAAATACAATATTTAGTGGAGCATTTAAAAATAATTATAAAAAAACACACTTATCATAACGTAACTAAATCATGTTCTTTTATTGCCAAACAAGCTGTTTTCCAGTTTTCTTCTTGCATGAAGGTCACTGGGAGACAGGAACTCATTTTTCAGCGAACTTAACTTGGGACTAACTTGTTCTACCAACTTCAACACTAATTTTCCGACGTTATAAACTTTCAGTGCCAGCTGGTGAATCATGGTATTGAGCTATGAGTGTTATAAAGTTTCATATTCCGTATTTACTAACAAGGGTATTTTCTTACTATCAGTATTCCACAGTTCAAGATGTTTCAGTTAGTGAAGTCGGGAACTTTCTGTCTAAGTTATTGAATTGTAAATGTAATCGACATCTTTGCAATGAATATCTGAAATTAAGAAGATATATTCTTACAACATTCTTTTTTTCTGTAAAAAACTGTTAGTTCACAGATTTTGACAGTGAAAAAAAACCAATTTGCCAATACATTGTGTATTTTAGTTCATATTTACTTTTGACAAATTTTACAATGTGATTCGATCATGGCAGGGACAATATTATATAATTTTGTAAAACTCCAGATGATGAAGCACCGGTCATGAATGGCCGTGGGAGGGTCGAGTACTCGAGCCGAGTCATTCACACCTCTCCATTCACGGTGCTTTTGTTGCGTGCCTAATACGCGTCTCGAGCCGCCCTCACCTCGTCTTACAAACCGCCTTTAGCCGTCCTCTATTTTTCTGCCAATTTTCCGAGCCGATGATCGTCCCCCGTGGTCCTCTTGACTTCTCCAGGTGTACGATGCCCACGGCATTTTTTCCCCTCTGGACAATGGTCGACCCGTGTTTAGTCCACTCCACCGCACTTCGCACGTATACTTTATATCTAATAACAGAAAGCTCCGTTGCCAGATATGTCAAAGCGACGGACACAATGGACCCTAATGGGCATTTTTTGGAGGGAGCGCGTGTTTCCGACATTTTCCTGACCATTAAATGCGAATCCGCTTCCATTAGCAGAGGAGGTCCACGCGCGGAGAGAGCCGGGACAAAAAGTAAGCAGCTGAGAACCACGAATTATACGCTTGTTGTTGAAATTTATCGTGGTTTCATCCATCGAAATACCGCTTTTAATAAATTATGTGGTTGAATGCATATATCTTCTCTTTGTTCAAACAAACGATCACCCACAACGAAATTGAAAATACTAGACGGATTATGGTTCTATCTTTGTGAAGACGGTATTTTCGTCACTCAGGATAAAATCACAGCAGAAACAATTGCATGTTCAAAAATATATAAATAAACAATTCGTTAATGTTCAATTAGTTTAAGACATAACAACTATACAACGAATTCAGATAAAAGTATTGTATTTTACCTTTTTAACAAATCCTTATACTTATACGTTATATCTTTAAAGTTTCTAAAGCGTTCTGTATAGAAGTCTAAACAACAAATTGTAATGGGATGTAGTAGATAAAAATAAATGAGAAATCTTTAGAAAACACATATTACGGTAGGAAACTGTACTGCTTTGTTAATAAATAGCTATGATTTATATGTAAATAAATATAAAATAATAATTATTTATATAGCATTTAAATACTTTAAAAAAAACGATTCTTCTAATTTGAGGGCAATATATTACGTCATTTACATACCAGGCGTTTTTAGTATAATTTATATCATAACGTTTGGAATATTTTAATTGTTATTACTGTTTTATATATCGTATATATACAGGAATACTTGTCTTTAATAATCAAAATATAAACTAACAACAAATATGCCTGAATATGAACTAAGACCAAATTTTATGAATATAAAAATGCTGTGAGTACAGCACGCCACGTACTGTCACTTCACCTCAAGCTCTGACGTACAGTTGTACGATCACTGTCGGCCTCTCTTAGACGAGCCAGGTGACAATGTCCACAGCAGGGGTCTCCTCTCCCAGGCTCTCCAGCTCTCAGGTGGCTGTGACTGTATCTTCCAACACTTCAATTCTCCTGGGAACCAACACGTCTGGTCCTTACTGTTCTCACAATTGGAGTTGCTTTAAAACAATGTTTCCATATTTCCAGCAATACAAACGGAAACTAAGTGTAAGAAAGTGCAAGGATAGCAATATGGTGGAGAAAGTGTTGATTATTATTTCATTTACCCGACTCCCACCTGGGATAAGTGGGGCAAATGTTTCACACAGGCCTTGAAGGTCTTATTTCTTTTATTGAAATGTATATGGTTCAGATAACTATAATTGTGAATCTCCGATGCCCAAATTAACCAAGAACTTTACTCTGTGAAACGATGCCATACCAAGATGTTACTGCCTTCAAAATTGTACTTTTAAAACACAAGCCAGACTTTAATGACAGGTTATCATAGTACTTTAACCACATCTGCAGTAAAAAACCACTCACCTCGGGCACTTTACTTATCACCTAAGTGTCAATAAAACACACGCCGCCGGCTCTTTTAAGACTATATAGGACTACGAGACTCGTACTTCTTTCAAACCACTGTTGTGTACCGATGTATAATCACGACTGGAAATCCCTCAGCCGAGTTTGATGTAATCACTATGAGTTCGGTGGCAACCTTGATTCATATACGTGGGAGTCTTCGACATGTGGCAACCTAATATTGTATTGTTCTTGCCATAAAAGGTTGTGTTAGGCGTTAATGAGCACGGACAAGTGAACAAAATCTCAAATTGTAATCCCAAGAAAGATAGAAACTACTCAAGATGTTAATATGGCAAGGTTTAGAATGTCCCTGACCCAGGTGCCAAGTCTGTGACGGTGTTAGTTTTAAGTAATTTTCTTTTGGATCCACTCGAACTGAATCGCTATAAAGACAGGAGATGAAACACCTGGCTAAGGATCAAACCTGAGACGGTGGATGCTAGAGAGGAGACACTCTTACTACCGCCACACACAGAAGCGTGAAAATCCGTTAGCAAGCTTTGGAATAATCGAATCAAAGCACGCACTACCAAAAGCGATGCCATCTTTCCCAATATTACTCTACTAAGTACAAAAGTACAACTATGATAATATGAAACAAGTATTAATTTTTTGAGTATTGCTGCTGTCTTTATCAAGACTCCATTATCCGATCAAAACTATTTATTGTTTCACCTATCATCATCTATACTAATTTAACACTTTTAGAGGTATAACGGTTCTTCAAAACGGTCCTTTGGGAATAAAGATTCCTTATATCAAGAAGGTCATGGATAGCAACTAGTTGGTCTCAAATGTGTGTATTGGAACATTACATTGAACGCTGGGCTTCATGCCCCTGTAGACAAAATTAAGGGATGTCTGTAGAGCCCATGGGGACTCCAAGTAATTACAAAAAGATCATATGCTAACGCCAAAGAATTGTCCAGGCTAGTTCCCAGTCTCACAGGCTCTCATCTTGGGATACGGCTCTCAGAACAACATCGACAAGAAGAAAAACAAAATCCACGGCAACGGATCACCCTGTCTTACAATAGTGACATACAGACTCGTCATTTACTTTCGAAACCAGTTTTCTTTCCTAAATCAGCCTAAGTGTTAGAGATGGCGACGTGTCTGACGCTGCCAAACTTTTTAGTGAGTTCTGAGAAAGGAATGTAAAGCTGAAGTAACTTTAACTGAGTCTTCTTACAAGTTCTATCTTAAGACTTAAGATTGTACTGTTGCTAACTGAGACATCTTCAGAGCAGTGGAGTAAATTAATTACGTCTGCTCTCGGGGGCTTATGAGTAGTGCAGAATTGAAATAAAAATGAGAGTCGGTTCATTGAACCAAGATTGTCCGAGAAGAACCCATAGGTCAGAAAACATGAAAGGCAATAGACACAGCTTCATCTAATGCATAAGGCGGAATCTAAATTCTTTACAATTTTGATAGCTTTTTTTTTAACTAATATTATCATTTCTGCAGGAATGGCAATCTTATAGTAGTTTAGTAAAAAAGGATACAATAGTTTGAAAAAGGAACACGGAAAGGAAAAAGGAATATCTTCAACTAACTTAAAACTTTTACTACTAGTTTCTAATGCTTAGTAAAACGGTCTTGTTAAAGTTTCTCATAATACCTGTTTTCTAAACCAAAAAGAACGATCACGTTATCCTGCCACGTTTAAACGACTTATATCATCTTAGGGACATGGAGATAATCAATTAGGTCCAAACATTGACAAAAGTGTGTTGATTAATAACAAGGAGACGCTTCCAATAAACATTAATTGATAGCAGTCCCATATACGGTACAAGCTCCCCCAAACGCCCCAACCCTGCAGATCGGTTCCGGGCCAAGGCTCACTTTGTGTCGTTCCCATTAGCGTATTGATGAGTTTTGTGATATGTAAACACACCATATATACGCCCTTGATCATGACAAAATGTTGAATTATTGTCACGTTCGCAAAATCAATATTTACTCAATATTGATTCTGAGCTTACAGAGAAACCCCGTATGCAAAAAAGTTAGCCAGTAAATACAAATATAAGAATATTAGTAGAGGTGACATAACATATCATTTTAAGAATTCCTAATTCATTCAAAATTGCGCAGTATTGTACGGTTAAAGGAATATTTGCTATATAAAATTAAATAACCATCTTTACAATTAAATCATTTATCAATTTAACTAAAAAACAATATCTTACTATATACAATAGACAAATAAACGTTATTATAAATATCTCTCTAGTTTATTACACTGTATTAAATTACAGTAGTTCGCTAGCTACGATTCATATTATTAAATGAATACCACAATAATAATTAAATGACTACATATGACTATATTGTAGAAAGCTGTAATGAAAAATGTAGTACGCTGTATTGAATAACCGCATAAATATCTTAATAATTGCACTGCATGTCATTACAATTGAATATATGGATAGTTATATTAAATTTTATTAAAAAATAATATCAAACTAGTTATACAATGAAGTCTTAAATTATAAAACAATATAATAATATTACGTTGTACAATATTACATTATTCAATACCAATGCTACTAATTAATAGATGAATGTCTAATAAACTATAACATTTTCATTAAGTAATAGTTTTTAATAGTATTAATACTATTATTGAAGACAAGCTACAGTACATAGCCTATAAAGTACTAACCTTACCACCACTTACAATGTCTGATGTTTGCTTAACAGGCCGTGTCAGTATCGAATTGCGTTAATGGTCTGTAGAAGATTAAATAGCATTAGTTCCCTTGGCATAGCAACAATATAAGATTACCGTTGCCGTCATATGAATCCTAAAGCTAGCTACCATTTTGAAATTGTCGACGATTCCAGTGCTAAATAAATAACAGAGAGGTAAATGACAACACAACACTTACTCGTAATAACATTATGGATGGATATTGTTGGCCCAAAGCACAGGATATTCATTTATATTGTACACTGAATGATCTTAATTAATTGAAACGTTCAATACAAGCGACGAATAATTGAGTTGGTCTTGTTGTTGTTTTTAAAATAACACTTCAATAACGTTACTGTTATATTATTGTTTTAACTCTTATTCGATGCAAAGCTACATGTTGAAGAGTTGTTAAATATCACAATATGTATTTATTTGAAACAACAGATAATGTTGATGAAAATAAAATTGTTAGTGGCAAAGCATAAGGTAAGATATAAACATACAATCAACTTCTGCTTGTTTCTATTTCTGTCATTGCGAGATTTCGGGAACAGTACTGAATATTCAAATTTAGTACCTGCTACATTAAAACCACCATTGATATATACTAGCATTCCTGCACCTCCAGGGAACGACCCATCCGGAATCCGTAACAACCTTAAAGGAAAAAATAAGTCAAAGTTTACTCAAATTTAAACGTTGTGATTTGAAATTAGGGCCACTCTAGTTAACATTTTACACTATATAACGGTATGATATGTCACCTAAAGGTATCGGTTTGTTCCATTATACAATTTGAGAGTTCATAATATTTATTTTATATCTTCTTGTATTTATTTGTTTTGTATTGTTTAGCATTTGAAAAGAATGTCAGCTTATACGAACTACAATGCTACATCATTACTGTTACTCTTGCGTGAAGAAGAGAGCAGATACCAGTATTCGAAACGCAACGTCATTATACTTAAAAATTCGTACGGTAGACTGGTGTAAATCTTTTTGATCTAACTGTCTAACCATATGACCATTATTGATGTCTCACGGTTAGTTTTAAGCATATAGGAAAAATATAGTATGAGAAAAATTATCGTTTTATATTTTTAAACCTTTTGATACCTTCACATTTTCACATTACGACCTGCACCAAAACTAGCGTGTATGACGATTGATATCTTTCTTAGATGAAATTTGTCTAGATTTCAAGAATTAGTAGTTTTTACTAGAAATAGTAGTTGCTTAAACAATGCAAATTGGTCTTAGATCCCAAACTATTACAGTTACATCTATGAGATTTATTTCGTAATAATACATTATAACATAATTGAACTTGTACACATTTTTAAATGTAATTATTAAAAAACACTATTTTTGATAAACATGATTAAGTGGTAAACTTTTACAATGTTTATATTTATTATTTTTTAAAGTATGCGTATTTTAATAGTACGTTTCTTATTACAAATAATACTTTATTAATCTCGGAATGTGGTGCGACGTCTCTGTATTGAATTCAGTGCTAATATAATAAATGATAAACAACGTTAATATCTCAGTGATTACATTTTAATTAAACGAACAACAGATTGTCTGATAATCCAACCGTTGATATCGCGGGCAGGAAGAACCAGGGAAACGATCAATATGGAACAACGGCACCTGTTGACGACCTTCATAACTAAACACGACGTGAGTTATAGCTCCTGGGTACGTTCTCACGCGACGCCCAACAGCGCATAGATTATCGACTATTGATTTTCAGGAAGAATAACAGTACACAAGTTGGTTTAAACTGAAATATACAAAACGATATCAGTTAACTAATCGTAGCAGAAGAAAACTAATTGTTTAACTCGGGACAGCTTTTATATTTGTGCCACATTTGGGCGTTGTAATGTTGTCAAAGGTTGTTATTGCACACATTTCATACATTTTGTAATTTATTATTTCACGTCATCGCTTTAAATCATGAACCTTGGATAAATTCTTGAAGGTTTTCCTTAATGTACCTGTTGATATTGGTTTTCCAAATTTGACGTATGAAGTGTATAGTGTTATTATATAAACACAAGTAATTTAAAATAGTTGTTCAAAATCTTCTCTTAACATTTCGGAATAAGGTATTGATTAATAAGCTGTAATAAAATCGTAAGTACAGTTCGAATAACCTTGTATAAAATTCACTGTGCAATAAAGTTCAGCTAACAATATTGTTTGTCAAATATATTAGCCTATATATAATGAATGCTTCTATAATATTAATTATAATAGAGTATGTCATCCAGAAATATCCAATAAGTGGTAATACATTAATCTAGAATACAGTGTATAAGGGGTTTACTGAAAAAGGACGTGGAAATTAATATTTTGAATATTGCCGTCTAAAATTTATGTCATATGGGTTTTTTTATCAGTGTGTGAGTAAAAAGCTAGAGCCTTAAAACTAGATTATAAGAAAGTAAATGTAAATGTGAATATAATGCGACCTTAATTGTCACAGATTAACCATTAGGTTACCCTTTTTCCACAATTGATTAAACCACTCCTTAATCAATTACAAAAATCCTTTGGTTTAGTGTTTATCCTTATAATTCCTGTATGTAAATATTAACATTACCGTAGTGTGATAACAGTTTTATTTCCTATATCTCTGTTCTACTTTCATCATAACCTACAGAATCGTATGGATTTTTGCGTTTGCTCATATTGACGTATAGTAATTATCACGAAAGTACAAACCAGGTCTAGAATGTGTTTCAGGTGGATGCTAATGGTTTGTTAGGATATGTTTCAATTTCAGAGTTGCATCTCGTAAAGATAAATTCTAAAAAAAGGAGGGGATAAACATTTTTTTCAATCGATGAGAAATTGTAGACATTTAAAATGCATGTTTTGGCCAATACCTGTAACCAGGCTCAAGGAATAACGGTTAAATGATATGTCAAGCTCACGCTTTTAATAACTCCAGAGAATAACATGTTATAACAATGTTTCAAATATTTATTCATCACTTAAAATATGATTTCAAATGATATTTCAGTAAATAAAATTGTAAAAGGAAATGTTTAAATATTATATATTCTGTAATTTTCTTTTTTATTCTGTAAAAAATCATATCTTATGTTCAACCTTTAATTTGTGGAACCGATTTTAAGATGCTCAGGTACGTAATTATATTTAATTATTCGTGGAATGGTCATAAGTTTACAATTTTCCTTTTATTAGAAAGTATATTTTAATGGGTACTGACAAAAACAATTGTAATCAAAAATATTCAACCGATTTCTTGCCCTTAACACTCTCAACCCCTCGTGAATATTGTAGTAGAAATATTTACACTTGTAGAATAATCTAGACCACTGGAGCCAAACATTTTAACCCGAGTAACTTCCACATGTAGAGACTGAAAACTACAAAACTTAGTTACAAGTTTACAAAAGGCAACTCATCGCGTTTGAGAGTTTCACGCTACTTATTATACCAACGTTTGCTTTACCTTTTAGTTACGTCAATCCTTCTCGATACTCAGTTGAATTATATGACATTCTTAAGCTCGATTATATGGTACAATTTGTGTATAAACAACAGTTTAATAAATAATCGCACACAACATAATAAAAATCTTTAAATATTGACATCCGAGAATGTGATCAGATTTATCAATTAGATATGTCTAATACACTATCGAGGAAGTTAACGAACTAAACTCAATCTATCATGAACTCTACCACTCCGTTTGATATCCCTCAGAGAATTACAATGTTTCAAGGATTGTTTCCTTGTTATTTCAATTTGTACAACTCTGACATCTCAATCTTCGTGCATCAATGGGCTCTTTAATTGATGATTCGATGACCGAAGTCTGAAACTTTTCTGTTTTTCAAGTGCATTATGAAAAATTTACAACTCATTCACGCAAAATGTGGCCTTTGTGCGATTCGATGACCGAAGTCTGAAACTTTTCTGTGTTTCAAGTGCATTATGAAAAATTTGACAACTCATTCACGCAAAATGTGGCCTTTGTGCGATTCGATGACCGAAGTCTGAAACTTTTCTGTTTTTCAAGTGCATTATGAAAAATTTACAACTCATTCACGCAAAATGTGGCCTTTGTGCGATTCGATGACCGAAGTCTGAAACTTTTCTGTTTTTCAAGTGCATTATGAAAAATTTACAACTCATTCACGCAAAATGTGGCCTTTGTGCGATTCGATGACCGAAGTCTGAAACTTTTCTGTGTTTCAAGTGCATTATGAAAAATTGACAACTCATTCACGCAAAATGTGGCCTTTGTGCGATTGTGCGAGAGCTGTCCACAATCGAATTCTACCAATCGAGGATGATTCAGTTGCCACCACAACCACAAATGAATTGTGGTGTAACAATTGCGCTGAGAGGGGTGGGATATTGCCCCCTCTCCTCCCCTCGTCGAGCTATTCAATTCCGTGTCGAGTGTCCTGTTCCTGTTCATGTTGTGCTCCCTCCCACCCCACATATGTGTTCCTGAGGGGTCCCTTCAAGACAACTGAGCATTTAACGTCTAATTACATTTGTTTTACAAATCCTATTTCATCAACATATTGCTTTCTCATCGTCATGCAGTGCACTCGTCAATTTTGAAGATTTAGAATAATATTACTATTATTGGAACATATATGATTTCTCTTGGAAATTAAAAAACTTTAGCAACTATCCATTAACCATTAATTATTTTATGCTTATTTATAAGATTTACAACTTGATGTTTTTATGCAATGAACTGTCACACTAATAGTATACTAGACTGTCAATGTCAGTGGGTAACGTTAACTTTCCTGTGCCAGAAACATTGTTCATGACAGTAACTGATGTTTATAAATAATCAAAAGATGTTTTAGATCCGCTGTCTCTGTACAGTCTGTGCACAATTAATTTGCAAGCTAAGATAATCATATTATGTCCTGACAGATGTCTGGGAACACCGAGTTCTAACGCAGTGTAATTACAAATTGCACATTGTGTTTAAGTGATCTTGTACTTTCATATCAAAAATGAAATCTTAGTGTTATATAAATCTACTAAAAAGGTTTACTTTTTGTGAGTTAGTAAGACCACAGTGGTTATTCATTACTGGACTATTGTTGTGTATCTATATGCTTTATTAATGTAATGTATACGAATAACGTATAGTTTAATCTCATCTACAGATCTGAGACACTTACATTTTTTATAAATATCTAAAATGATTGTTTGTAAAAATTAAGATCCAAAGAAAGAGAAATCGCTTATTAATATATGTTACATAAATTAATCAAGGTTTTATTTCGACCAAAGTACAACTAATTCAACATTATCAATATTTTTGAACTCATGATTTTAAATAGCTCCCATATCATGCATTTCTTTATCAAGCTTTTGGTTTTTAAATATATTTTTACAATTCAGCAGAGCTCCTAGGCTCTAATTTGAACCTCTATATTTGTAGTTTGTCAGTAACGTAATATGTATCTTGAACTGTGACGTTTATATTGTAATAGCCGTTACCCGCGGTTTCGCGCGCAATTATTAAAATTAAAATCCGTGGCCTAGGCTACTTAGTCAAAGGACTTATGATATAATATGGTGATCCCCTATGACATTTTTTAAATTGAAGGTAGGCATACAATCAGGTTCATATTATTTCAGTATTCATAGTTATACGATCAGTGGCTGAATAAGTAACTCTTCTATTAAGTTTTTGCGTATAATATGAGTATTTCTGGTTTAAATTAATTATATTTCCGATGCCACAGCTGCAATTGACTTGTTGCCTCTAATCAAGAAAACATATACTACATAAGTCTGAAAAACCTAACTAGGTTAAAAACAAGCTTATTTCCTACACGCTCTTGGATCTATTTAGGTCTAATACATTTGTAGTCCCGTGGTTTAGTTTGCCTTGTTTTCCCGATGAAGTAAATACATTTACCTACTTAGGGCCGAAACACCTTCTCCGTGTCTACTTCAGACCGTTTAAATTAACGGTCTAATGTATATATATATATATATATATATATATATATATATATATATATACACACATATATATATATATATATATATATATATACACACTATATATATATATATATATACATATATGTATATCAAAAGAATTTGGATATGACCTATTCCTTGAGGATCAGTCCGAGTATAACTATTTTTTCTCAAAATTTGATTTAAACTATGAAGAAGTATTCAATACCATAGTTAAAATGAAAAATAAACCAAGTTGTGGCATTGACGGAATAAATATTATAACTATTAAAGAGAATATTAACGTATTTTGTCTTTTACTTAGTCATATATATATATAGAAAATCTTTTTCCCAGGGATTGGTTCCAGACGATTTCAAGATAGCTTTTGTGACACCCGTCCTAAAGTCTGGTGACCCGTCAGAGGTGTCATCGTACCGGCCGATCTGTCATTAATACTATAGAAAAGATATTTGAAACAATCGCTAAAAATAAGTTGCTGGACTATCTTAACACGAGGTCACTTCTCTCGGAACACCAGTACGGATTTCTGCCGGGCAGGGGGACGGATTTGGCACTTGAGATACACGTTTCAAGTATAAACTACTCAAGAAACCAGGGTAAATGCACACTGGCCGTATATCTTGATTTTCAAAAAGCTTTTGATACTCTAGATAACCATATACTAGTCAATAAATTAAGAATTAGTGGCATAGGTGGTACTGCTTTGGACTGGCTGATGTCTCTATGTACTAAATGAAGACAGATGGTAAAGATTGGTAATTCATATAGTGAATCTTTAGAACTGCTTTATGGAACGGCTCAGGTGGTGTACTTGGTCCAATTAGTTTTCTAATATACATAAACAACCTATTAAAACTACCTTTACATTCATCAGTCTTTGCGTATGCTGATGATACCGCCTTGGTGTGCTCTGCTTTCAACAAAGAGACACTAAAAATGAGGATTAAAGAGGATCTGAGTGCGGTGTCGGAGTGGCTAATTAAAAACAAACTTTTAATCAATATTTCTAAATCAAAATGTCTTGTTTTTTTCAATCAATCCAACGATAAACATTATTTAAGAGATGACACACACACACACACACACACACACACACACACACACACACACACACACACACACACACACACACACAACATTTGTATGTATATATATATACATATATATGTATATATATATATATATATGTATATATATATACATACATATATATGTATATATATATATATATATATATATATATATATATATATATATATATATATATATATATATATATTTAAATATGATGTGTGAGTACACTCATCTTAGGTCTGAGGACAGGAGTTTAGAGTAAGTTAAACTTTGATTTTGAAACATAAAAATTATAATTAAAATAGTGGTTAAAATGTTAAACATATGGTCGTGCTGTAATTATCCAATGCTTAAATGCTTGCACAGAACAAAATGATTTTAATTTACAGGCTCTTTCAATTGATACTACACAACTTTAGAAACCAAGATGGGACTTTTTGCACTCTTAGAGACCAGTGGGGCCAACCCGGAGAGATTTTCGAAGTAAGAATATACCTATATTCATCCCAGAGACACTATGAATGCATATATTCATATATTTCAGGCAAATGGGTTGAATATTTGACGCGTGAAAGCAAAACAAATAAACAAAGACATTCACATTTATAATATTATTAAGATAGAATGCTGATAATATTAAACATGCTCTATCGATTACCAAAGTGACAAGGTCTGCAGTCAGATATCCATACAACGGAAGTGGACAAAATAAACATAAGGCTCTGAAAAATAAACATTTTAACTTTACTCTTAAAACTAATTTTTCGTTATTTTCATAGTATTGGGGATGGTAGAATCACAAAAGAGCACAGCATGTTGGAGCAGAGTTGGTTCAAAAGTTAGGTGAAATTTTGTTGTGTGATGTATATGAGGTAATTTTCTAATTTTTCAGCAACAAAGATTCTTGTAAAATGTTATATAAATCCTTGTTCCAGGCCCACGGTTGTCTGGTATAGGTTCCTGGTGTTTACACAGATCGAAGCTGTGCAGAGAAAAATCAGTTTCTTTCGTGTATATTCTGATTGGTTCCTGAGCTTGTTGGAATAAATGTGTTAAAGTTGCTTCGAATTGCTTGTCTGTAGAGGTTTGCATGGTGAGTAGGTGCCAGGGTACTATATAATGCCAGGATAGGTCTACGTGTTGTAGCTATGAGTATGAGTATTACTATAAATAAAGATTTCTTTGTATTGCTTAAGTATATAAAATCAGTCTGTATTGTTATTTGCGCTACCATGTGTTAAATGTTGCAGGACCCCATTTAAAATAGTTTACAATAAACCTAAGGACTATTTTTCCAATTTTCAACTTCAGGAAATATGTTTTTATAGTATCTAACTCTGAAAAGTAATGCTACTAATATTTAGAAATTAAATAAAGTAAAAAATAGAAATTAACTTGGTTGATGACTTAATAATATGAAATTTAATAAATAACAAGATAAAAATATTATATTCTGACTTTAATATCGTACTGTAAAAAGTTTTATTCAAATGTGAAGGTATTAACACGTTTATTAAGAAGCTCTTGAAATGAATACATTACAGTTAATACCATTTAATTAAGAGGTTAGTACAGAAGGTAAGGCAACACAAGATGTTGTCTAATGAAGGTTGAAGTTAATTGTAAGTGAGACCTCTGTAATAGTATGTTAGCTCTTACCTTACCAAAGGTCTTATCCTAGAATTATTCCACGAGTGATATTCGCTAAACACTGATTTGTAAGTATTTGGTTATTAATCGTCTTTATCAATTGACAAATCTCAAAAATTGTTGTTAATATTAATACTCATTATTGATACTAGCAAAAAATTCTTTGAGACGATCAATGAAGTTTAACCGTAAAATCTAAAGTTATACAGAAAGTTTGTCTTTGGAACTCTACAAACTCTACCTCAGATGAGATCCTGTCCGCTCAGGTGGATTAAGGTGGACGGCCCTTGGAGTTAAAGCGTGAGTGCTTACATCGTAGCGAAAGTTCGTCTTGAGAATTCTAAAATATTCTACCTGTCATCAGATTCCTATCCACACATGTGGAATAAGGCTATAAGGCAGCCTTTCCAGTTAGAACGTAAGAGCTAACGTTATAGCGAAAGTTTGTTTTGAGAACTCTACAAACTCTACCTCAGATGAGATCTTGTCCGCTCAGGTGGATTAAGGTGGACGGCTCTTGGACTTAAAGCGTGAGTGCTTACATTGTAGCGAAAGTTCGTCTTGAGAACTCTAAAATATTCTACCTGTTATCAGATTCCTATCCACACATGTGGAATAAGGCTATAAGGCAGCCTTTCCAGTTAGAACGTAAGAGCTAACGTTATAGCGAAAGTTTGTCTTGAGAACTCTACAAACTCTACCTCAGATAATATGCCCGCCCGCAGAGTCGGACTGTAACTTCAAAACGTTATTGAAACATTATTACTGTCTCGGAAAATACCACTTAAATGTGCTGCCATATTTTAGTATCTAAATAATTTTTTACAAATTCAGATTGTTTGTATTACAAATTATAAAATATGAACAGTTTGTAGAATAGGAAAGAAAGACAAATTCATGGCTGAAAATAATTAATTAGTTGTTAGATCTTAATGACTATTATTTATTAGTCTAATACAATCAACGATTTCAGCGTTCTATTAAAATACAAGAATTTACTTGAGGCTATAAATAGTAATTCTTCCAAAAGATTAATTCGTATAGGTTGGTATCTTATTTTTCAGAAACTCATCAACTGTTGTATTCGTCATAGAACAAAGTCTAAGGGCAGACAAAAGTTGAATACTAAATATCCCCTAAATCTGTCCGCCCTTATTGATTTGACAAGTGAAACGATTTACATAGTTTACCGACCGCTCGTGAGTCAAAAGTAGACGTGTATGATAATTCCTATTGGCATTTGAAGAATTTCCTAAATTATTTTCCACAGTACTCTATGCTAAATATTTATGGGATTTTAAGAAATATAATAGTACGCATTTTGCATTTCCTTCAATTTAAATAACAACCAATCTTAAGGTCTAACACTTGTGTTTCTATCATTTCACATCAATAGTATGTTAACTATTTGTGGATACCTTTCCAGATATAATGAGAAACATTAGGTTTACTCCGTGTATATATTTTTTTATTTCTTTATCCTATTCTTTAGACTGAGGTTTCATTACGGATTTTGACCCAAGTTCCAAAGGCACATACTCTGACATCCCTGATTCTCTAAATATCTTTACTGAGTTTCATAATCCTCACTCAATCTTATGATCTAAATATACTCAGTGCTCTTAGTCTCAGAATCTCTTATCCTCGATTTTCCCATTATCTATGTTTGTGCAATCCGCATACTCATAGGCCTTCTTTACTTTTCTATATCTGTTAAACTATTAATCTTCATGCTTTTTAAGTTCAACTTGGTATATTATGAATCTTCTAGTATGGGGCTGATAAATATTTTAGAATAATTGGGTCTACTGACATTGCAACGATTCATGGATTTTTTGCCACATTTAAAAAACACTTTCTTCTCTACAGGTTCCCCAGGTTCCCAGAAGTTATTATCATAATCTTTGATTAATTCGTCCTATCTTCATTATGTGGAATTAATTTACGTTTGGAGTCAGTGCTGAGTCGCTACTGTCATCCCCATGCATTAATCCGAAAAATATTTTTATTTTTACTTAAAAAAACTAATTAGTTTGTGTCATAAACTTATTCACTTCATTCATCTTCTTTAAAAGTTGTAAAAGTTCTTTTACGTATTTTAATAAATTCACAAAGACTACGATTTTACTGATTCGCTATATGTCCTTGGATTTTGTGCTCTGAATTAAATTTTATGGGATAAGGTATCAATTGGATAATGCGCTAATATTGCGACATTCCCGTAATTGATATAATTTTTATTGCATAATAAATTGTAAAACATTAACGAACGATAAGTGTAAGACACCTTGACATTACTTATGTTAGTAAAAATGTGACTTTTTATACATCTAAAGTTTGTAACAAGAAAAACATAGAACAAACAAATGAGTAAACCGTGCAAATGGTAATAATTAAACATATGGAATTTTTATTAAATTATCAGTGTATGTGATCAAGTTACTTCGTTGGATGCGTTGGTTTCATACAAAGGTATGAATTGATGCACTGATTGACATACAATATTTCGAAAGTGTATACTACCTCATAGAACCCATATCTATGAGCAAGCAGAAAAGAAATTGTTAGGATGTGATTTGGAGGTGTCGTTATCCATTACGTCAAGAACCATTTACCATTTTTCAGAAATGGTTGGGATGCTATTTAAAACATTTTAACCTTTATCCTGATTTTACTGAGAAGAAGTGCACGATATGTCACAAGGTAACTAGTAGTATGTATGCATGTAGGGTATCGAGTAGTATGTAGGATATATGGTAGGATGAATTTCTGGTAACTCTTTTTCAGAAAAGTGGAAAGTGGAAAGACGAATTATTCTTCTGTAACAAGAAAAACATAGAACAAACAAATGAGTAAACCGTGCAAATGGTAATAATTAAACATATGGAATTTTTATGAAATTATCAGCGTATGTGATCAAGGTACTTCCTTGAATGCGTTTGGTTTCATACAAAGGTTGAACATTTTAGCTTAAACTGCAAAATCACCTACTTAACGATAAAGAGCCTTTTTACTGTGTTATGTTGACTTATTGTCATGTGTTAATGATTAAAATGTGATGAACAGAAAGTTTGATGTAGTTCTGATGTTTCTACTAACTCACATTTTTGTCTGTCTGTTATTAAAAATATATTATCAATCGTAAACAAACTTTGTAAAGACTATGGTCTTGAAATTTGAAACATGACTCAGCTCTATATAACGTGATGTACATTTTACTACTTTATATAACAAATAATCCTATGTTGTTATACGTGTGTTTGTGTATTCGTAGAGCACTGTCTTAAAACAAAGGAAATGTCTTCTTCACCTAAAAATAAATAAATATTTTTCACTGGAAAATTTAGTTTTGTTAATTTGCATGCTTTTTCTGGTGATTTGTGTCGACTTATATACAGAGAATGTACAGGAAAATGTTTTAACAATAATTTATTAAATGTTAAATCTAGAGTTGTGCTTTTAAAACGCATTTTAAAATTTAAAATTAGCCACCACCTGGTTTAACTGGCTGAGCGTTGAAAGCGGTTTCTTCCACCAGTTGATTACGAAACCATATTTCTGCGTTTGTGTGTTTACGGATGTTTGTATAAACGATGCCTTTAAAAAGTTAACTGGAAGGTAAAAGGTATTGGTTTTAAATTTCACCTCTGTGACCTATCTAACAAAATTGAAAAAGTAAACATTGTTCATTGTACCATTGGTTATAATATTCAAGGATTGTACTCTGGGCGATCGCGAAAACTCACTCGCTGATCTGAAGTCTGAGTGTAATCTTGTCAGTAAAATACGACCAATAAAATGTGTGTAAGATTTAAAGTACTGGAGTAGAACAACTCAGGCATAAGGCATAAAAAGCACATTTCATACTTGTTTCAGAAAATGTTTAGGCCATCTCAACATTTTAAAATGCAAATTAAAATTAAATTTTAAAGTGACCCATCATTTTCAATGTCTTTGTGAAAGAAGAACAGCGCAAACTAGATATCTCATATACAAAACTTCTTGCGTACGTGTATACTGTAAAAACTATTAAGTATATACATGTGAGTTTTTATGATTGTCTATCCCTTTTAAATTTTATCTCTTTTCTAAATTGGAATATATTAAACCATTAAAAACTTTCTATGATAATAGGCCTTGCTACATATTCAATTAGGTGTTACCTAAACTATTGCATGTAATGTGTCGAAAAAATGGAGGTGGGATTGGCCAAAATGCTGAGATGTACAAAACAATACGTTTTATTTGATTTCATAATAGCTATTGCACCAAGAATATGTTATTATGGTTTGAAAAATAATTTAGCACTTTACATTTTATTGAAAAGTATTATACTGAAAAGTACTACTCCGCAATTATTTGTTTGATAGAAAAAATACACATTACAGTAAATGAGGAACGTCCTCATCCATTATGAATGTGCGATTAATGAAATCGGATAAACTTGTTAACTGAACACTATACAATTTGCATAAACATTCATGTTTCCTGTTAAACGTTTCTATCTCTGACTCCATACCTTTATCCTGCTTGGGTTTTAGTTGATATTCTGCAATATTATAAATTTAAGAACTGATTAACATACAATATTTCGAAAATGTTTACTACCTCATAGAACCCACATCTATGGGCAAGCAGAAAGTGATTTTGGAAATGTTGTTATCCATTACATCAAGAACCATTTACCATTTTCCAGAAATGGTTGGGATGCTATTTACAATATTTTAACCTTTTTATCCTGATTTTACTGAGAAGAAGTGCACGAGATGTCACAAGGTAACTAGTAGTATGTATGCATGTAGGGTATCGAGTAGTATGTAGGATATATGGTACGATGAATTTCTGGTAACTCTTTTTCAGAAAAGTGGAAAGTGGAAAGACGAATTATTCTTCTGTCGAATACTCACTAAAATGAGACATTTAAAACAAATGCTATCCATTCCTATATACATCATTTTCCCCGTAGTAAATTTCTATCGAGGATGTAAATACGCGTTTTAGTTACAAGAGTGGTGAATAGTCCATATATATGTTAATACTCTTAAGAGGCTGCTGCATCAGCGTTCATGAGAGAGTAGATTTATATGTACTTCTTTGAATAAGAATGAGGTGACACCGCTTGAACAGGACTGAATTTTAAAAAGGGCTTACTCCAATATTAAGTTCTAGGAATTTTGATAAATTAATATTAAAATTAAAAATAATAATAGTAATATTTAGGATGACTACTATACATGATTTTTATGAAGAACCTCATTTTATTCTTATGTATATCGCTGCGTCCACTTCTATAAATGTATAAAAACATTCTTCCTTCAAAAATGTAAAGAAGAAAAGAAAATGTGAGAAAAACTGAGACACAAATGCATTTATGATAACTAATGCACGACAAAGAAAGTTTCTACAGAAACGAGTTAGATGAAAAGAGTTAAATAAGAAGAAAAGTCAAACAGCAAAGGTCAAGGGTGAGCTCAGACAAAGCTGTGTGGTGTCGCATCTTCCGCTACCTTAGTTGTAGACTTGAGTAATGTTCACGTGATGTCTTCTACAGGAGGAATGATCAAGTGGAAGTTTTATCCTACAAAATAACGTTTGCATCAATTACCTATTCCCAGTAATAAAAATACTATATTTTATAGTGTTTCAATTTAAGTTTATAAAAATTTCTAAAATAACAGTGTGCTCTAGTTGTAATTGTAAGATTCCATTAACAGAAATGCGTTCAGTAACAAGAAGAGTAAAAGCAATCAGATAATGTTATTATTTAATGATATAAAAGTGATATTTGTGTATATGTTAATGTCGGTTCTACGAGTATAATACTTATATAATAAGCAGGCGGTAGATAAAATAAATACTAATACTAGTAAAATACTTTATATATCATAAAATTCAATACTATTATAAAGTGAAAATAGTACCAATAGAATTTCAGCATACAAATGGAGTTGTATTGCAGAACAAATAATCCTCTGAGAATATCACACTGTACTGTAGGATCCATTACAATGTGATCGTGAGAAGGCTATTATAATCGTGTAACACATGGTTCGTCAGAACAATGTCCGAGTTGTGAGACCGCAGATGGACGGACGTGAACCCCTGGGAACTGTTGTATTAGTTTTGGGACAGTCGGGCCATTCGTCACATTTGACGAAACTATCCATGTACTGCACATACGTTTTAAAGAGGACATTTATTTTGACAATTCCAAAAATTAAACATGGTGAGCAATACAAGAATTTCTGCACGAGTAAATTTCAACTTTTGCATATTTCTGTAGTCGATAGACATACCGAATAACTACTTTTTGTACGTTTTTTCCGAAGGGTTCTACTAACATTAGGTGTACGAGCATTCTCCATAATTAAAATGAGGGGTCAGATATTTCTATTTACGATATCGTTTTGGATAATGTTAAAAAACTTTGACGTTTTTCATGTGTGATCGTATTTTTTAAACACACAGGTATGCTGAAATATTAAGTACTCATAGTAATGATATGGTATCATTTCTCATTCTTTTTATTTGTTGTTTTGACTGTAACAATTCACATGTTTGTTTCGGCTCTACTAAAGAATGTAAACAAGATGTGAAACTTTTATTGAATAAATGAGTATCATGTTCTTTTATTCTGCCACCTGATGGTATTAGTAACCCTTTTTTGGCGTACACATTATCTCTACCAACGAGAGTCTCATCCTTGACCATTTATACTTTCAACTGCACAATCGTATCTCCCCTGAGCAACACGGCTTTCTTCGTGGACGATCTTCGGCCACCAACTTTTGGTTTTTCAGGATTTGTGATGTCAGCGTTCAGGGACTATTCACAGGTGGACAGCATTTATTTAGACTTCAGCAAGACCTTTGATAGCTTTAACCATCGTTTTCTTATTGCAAAGCTTGAGGGTCATGGTGTTTGTGGATCACTGCTTCAGTGGCTTAAAAGCTACTTGAGTAATCGTTTTCTCATTGTGGAGTGCGATGGAGGTAACTCGTGACCTTTTCCTGTACCGTCTGGTGTTCCTCAGGGCTCTCACCTAGGATCATTACTATTCAATATCTTCATAAACGACATCACCAGTGTGGCAGCCTCTCGATTCCTTCTCTTTGCGGACGATATCAAGCTGTTTAACATATTCACTTCTTCATTTGATCAAGATGAACTCCAGTGTTCCATTGATAGTATATTATGCAAGTGGTGTGAGGTGAATGCAATAGAGCTGAATCCAAAAAAGTGCGTCGTGATGCAATTCAGCCGCAGTAAAGTGGTTTTCACTTATGGCTACGCAATCAATGGCAACAACCTGATGAGGTGAGGGATCTGGGTGTCATCACTGCTCCTTCCTTATCTCCTTTTCCTCATCTTCAACACATTTCCTCAAAAGCTTCTTCCCTTCTTGGTTTTGTCCTCAGCTCTACTAAAGAGCTCAGATCTCCCCATACCCTTGCTGTTCTTTATAAAACCATAGTTCGTCCTTTGCTGGAGTTCTGCTGTCTTGTTTGGTCACCTCATCAAGCCTTTCACATTGAAATGCTCAACAGAGTGCAAGTCCGCTTCATCAGAGCTCTGGGAACAAGGCTTGGGTATCAGTACATGGACACCCTAATCCACACCGTGGAGGACCTATTCGACATCCAATCATTCTTTTTGCGGCGGGCTTATCAAGACCTCAACTTTCTGCGAGGGCTGGTCAACGGTGATATAGACTGTCCTGACCTGCTGGGAGCTGTGACTTTCACTGTGCCGAGAGGGACTCGCTCGAAATCAGTTTTCAGTAGGCGTTTCCAACCAACTAATTATACTCAAAACCACGGCATATCCAGACTCCTAAGGACTGGCGAAGCGGCTTCTTCCTTCGTCAATTTCTTCGGGAATTCTTCTTTCCGGACGGATGCTATTGGTTTCCTAAGAGACTGGAAGTGATGCGTGGTGCATGAGCTACGTAGTCACCATGATATTTACTTTCGTTTCTTTTTTGGTATACAGTCTCTGTTTTACAATAATTAGTTCCTATCTATTAAAATACCTTCATATTGTTTTGTTTGTTTTTTGTTTTGTGTTATTGTATACTTATTATCTATTGTTGGTTTCAAACGGATCTTTACTGTTGTTGCCATGTTATTCTGGTCATATGTATATACTGTTATTTCTTTAAAATATTTATGACATTTCCTCTTATTTATTTGTTATGAGGTCTTTAAAATCTTTATTACTGTTACCTGTTACTATTATTCTATTTCATTGTTATTCATTCAAGTTTTTTTTTCAATAATCCATACTACTTATTATATCTTACTTATTACTATCGTTGATTATACATGTTGTTATAGCTTGATATTGTTTATTTATTAATTGTGTATTTGCATAAGTGATTTGCATGCTTTATCAACTTTTTCCATCTAATAGTAATATTTGTAAAATTGGTGTTGTACCGATGAAATAAATAAATAAATGGATTCTGACTTGACCACGTGAATGTTGAGCTTTCAATCTGAGAAGGGCAGTGTCTTTCTGTCACGATAAACTATAAGACTTAGAACATTTTGTGGAGGTTACAACAAATTCGGTTGGACTTTCTGGTGGGATTATTAATTTGGTTAAATGATGGGTTATTGTAGACTCACCATACTCTAGTTCTGCCAAAGATGACTTTAGGGCAGTGTCAAAGGCGCTTTGAGTTGGCAATCCGATATTCATATATTTTTTTGATGTGGTGGATTGGAGAAGTTGGCTTAAAGGGTGCGGACTGAAACATTGTACCACTATTATTAAGGCAAGTTATATCCACGTATAAAGACCATACTGGAGAACCAGAAACAGTGTTGCGAAACAAGTTTGACAGATTTATTTATTGGTTACTTGGAGACAGTTTATGGACGGAGTCAAAGATATAATATCTTAAGGGAAAGGTACTTAATAGACTATAATATATATAATAGGTACTATAATAGATAACCGTAGTAAAAGTAACCGTAAGTAAAAGGGAATGTCTGTACTTGGAACGTCTGTGTGTTCAAATAATATATATTTCATAGTGAAATATCAACAGATCTTGAATTATTGTCACTGGTTTCAGATTAAAAGTATTCAAGGAAGAATTACGCAATTTGCCTAGATATTTTTTATCTAGAAATAAGGGTTTATACAAAATTTCAAGACAATAGCTCAGTTCGTTCTTGGGATATCCTCCCTACAGGTAGACAGATGAAAAAAAATGTTTCGACATATGAAGGACATGAGACTTGATGAACATGAGATTTAATGTTTCATATAAGGTGTCTCAAATCGATTGGGAGAGAAAGTTAAATAGTAAAAGAAACGGTTTGCCTTTAAAATTAACTCTTGAGAACCACTTACAAATTAATTTACAGTACAGAGTGGGCCAAAGTCTAAAGCTCTGGAGTTCGATTCATGAATTTTTTCTCGTAATATAATCTTATAAATTATTTTGAAAAGGTCATACGTTGAACCCAGAAACATATAAAACGAAACGTAATCATATTTTGTTATTTACAATAATGATGAGAAACTTTAAAATGTTAGATTTTACAACTTTATTGAATGGATTATGAAGAAAAAATATTGTCATACTTTTGTTATATACAAACCGATCACTTACAAGTGGGCAATATGATTATTTTATCAATGATATATAACTTAAAATGTACTGAAAACAATTTGTTTTTGTAGAGTGCTAATTAAAGCGAGCGGTAAGGGAAGAAAAGGCAATATATGAGAGATTTCGATAAAATATACAATAATACACAAAACATTATTGTCCATGGAACTCTATATAACCAAGAAGTGCAGTTTATAAATGATGAGAGGAGAGTTGATGAAACGTGACCGTTATGACTCTGAGCTAGACTTGACAGGCGAGTAGAAAACAACATTAGATCCAGTTAGTTAACGATAAATTATGTCGCAATATTTTCCAAGGGTGTTTCAACAAAATAAACCGACGTTTGATAAAGTGATTATGTCCACGTGGCACTAGATTGGTGAGCATTGTGGCACGGCTAGTGCGCCATCTTTACAGGAAGTGACGCAACACCCACTTCCGGCCGCGTGGCCCACGTTTAATGACGTTGGTTTCACGCCGGATTTAAGTCTTATTCGGCTTCGTTCGGTTTTCGATATGAAATATAAATTAGGTTTTGAGTTAGCGTGGTGCCCTAGTCAATAGGTAGCCAGCGAGGTGCAAAATAGGATTGAGGGTAATAAAACGCCCCTTAAATTAAAGTCGAGTGCCTTTAATAAGATATGACTCATTACAAGGGTCGTCTCACACACTTGGGTTCTTATCGCTTGTGTCCGAACATGTCGATATACAATAACCGGCTTTTAAAAATGCTCGAAGAGACTAATTTTAAAGAATTTTATAACTGACTATTTACAGTTAGTTATAACTTACTTGCTTCATAATTGGGGTCTTTATGAACTGTTAATTACCAAAGGAAGATTACATTAAGGTATTAATATTAAACAGACTATATGTCGTGGCACTAATCCCAGGTCATATTGAATTAGCGGAAATATACATGGATGGCTGAACTCTAAAGGATATTAGTGATGAAACCCATAATATTTACCAATCTAAATTTCCATTGAATAGAAATATGGTAATTTAATTTGTTATCTTACATTATAATACATATTAATTAATTCTGTAATGGTTATATTAATTTATGTAAACATTTAAAACAAAGATAAACATACGAAAAATGTACCTCGAAGTAAGAAATTATCCAGATAAGAAAGTTAAAAGTATTTTATATTAAACATAATTTTAAATGTATCTTTGAGCAAATATTAGGTATGCAATGCTTGGTCTGTACTGTAATGGAGTTATCAAAGACAAAGTTACTATCTTTCTTTTGCTATAAATTTGAAGACTGTTATAAAACCTTTCTTAGATGCCTTTTGACAGAACTAGGATTCTCAGACATGTGTATGTGTGTATATCTTTTCTTGATCCTGGAACAACTCAATGTTGACATCTTGAACCAAATTGCTCACACACGTACAAAGCTTAGGATAATGCGTGCACATCCTCGGGTAAATGCTGGTACCATATACTATTAAAAAAATCTGCAGTGAATGTACTTTTTCAATAGATTTTTAAAAATATATAACGTTTTTCATTGTAAAGTATGAATTTGTGGGCGGGCGTCACGAAAAACCATTAGGTACTAAACTATTTTCACTTTTAAAATAATACAAAAGTACAGCTTTAATGAAAACACTTGTAACTTGTCAAATATGGAGAAGACGTGTTGACAAAAAAGTAAGGTATTTTAGTTTACAGGGTACATGATAACATATGATGTATTATGTATGTGAGCAATTAGTATACATTGGAGGATATTTCCGAGTAGTCCGGAAACGTGAAAGCAGGAAAGGACATTATAATTGGATTGAGAAATCCCATTAAGCTAAGGGACAATTAAATTATTTCGTTTACTTAATATTAATACATAGCTATCATATATGGACTGGTCTGAAAGTACTTTGAGTTAAAATAGATGAGGATTTGGTTGGTTTATTTATTCCATGTTTAAACATATCGACCATATACAAACCAGCCTGAAAAACTCCAATTTAGGTAATTATACATAATTTATATATTAAAATATCAAATTAGGTAATATATAAATAAAATTGTACAGTTATATTTCGTTATTCATTTTATTCTAATATTTGAAGTGTTTAATTTCAGAATCCACTCTCATGAAACCTTTATTTTTGTTTGTAGGACTGCGCCTAATTTTGACTAGGGTAGCTGACGTCACGTTTCTGCAGGGTAGGGCAGTTAGTCCACGCCGACACCCGTGGACTACCAATCCTACTTTCCAAAACTGACCTGGCTGTGCATTAGTTTTTCTACCTCTACTCATTCTAGTGATGCTTCCACTACATTTGCACAGCGTACTGCTGAAGTAGTAGATATTAACAACAGTTTACTTAAGCCTAAACTTAGGCTATCCCAATAAGTTGGACTACTAATTGTGATTATATTTTAAAACAAATCCAAACAGCATTATATTACTATCTGATGATTAACTAACTCATCTTGTTCTTGTCTTGGTATAATACTGTATGTGCTGACAGACTTAAAAGTGAACTGCAATAAATAGTTTATTATTTTATTGCTATTTGTCAAGAAACAAAGCAGCCATTTAGTTCATATCCTATACATTTGATACATTTATGTTTGTATCAAATTCATTTTAATAGTTATTTATACGAAACTAATATATTTTATTTCCTTAAATACTGGCGCTTGGCCGTAAAAGCCAAAATTAAACGAAACATGTGTCTACAGAGACAGCATATTTATAATACGAGTGCGAGTATATACGAGTACAAAAAGTCTATGAGGAGTATACAAATTAAATTTTTAGTATAAATAAAAAACAATTACAGAAATTTGCTAATTATTCGTACTATATCGTATATATCCATATGTTTATTACACAACTGCAGTATTTATAATTGTTTAGCAAGTTTTGAAAACTAATAATGATTTAATGTAACAAACTAATATTTGTTTAATTATAAATAGCTGTTTAATTAGAATTTACGAATTAAAGTTGAAATATATAGTAACGCTACATTAATACAACATCGAATATAGCGTTCGAAGAGAAGGCACTTTCCTAACGCATATTGTTATTGAACGATATGGCAGTTTACAAAAACATGTTAAATGTGTACTGTGGGTAATTTCCTTGAGTCAAGTTAGGCCAATAAATAAAGTAACTAAAACTATCTAAATATTCATATCCCTGAAGTTGCGTAATTATATTACATTTTTGTTTATTTATTAATTTTTAGAGCTAGATATTTGAACGACAGCGCTGCAGAACACTTTATATCACTATTAAAAGTTAAACTGTAATTAAAAATCTCAGAAACGTAGATGATAAGAGATGAAAATAAATACTTTTAATATTTATATAATATACATTCGCTATGAGTTGGTATGTAATTTGATAAAAACAATGTTGATGTGGCTACATATTTTAAAAATTAGGGATATCCAAATTAGGCATTTACACAGAAAATAGCACATAAATTAATTAAACACTTCTAAAATGTATTTTACAAATAGAAAGAATAAATATGTTATGAAATAAAATAATACATCATGAACAAAATGTAAAGAAATAGTTCAAGTAACCTAAAGTAGCTTAAAGATTTTGACTTATAAACATAGGTCGTAGAAAAATAAAATTCTTGGTATCATTCAAAGTGTCCATTACATAAATTATAATATAATTATTACTTTGTCCATATAAAAATACAGATTTTTGCCATATAAAAATACAGATTTTTGCCATATAAAAATACAGATTTTTAAAATATAAAAAATACAAATCTCTCGGAATGCTTAATATAAATGTATAGAAAACGTGAAAAGTCTATATAACTCTATAAAAGCGTGATACAACAACTTATATTCATACACTACTTCAAACACGGCTTGTAAAAAATGGCAACAAATATGTATTTTAGTGGTTGAATAATATTATTTACAATATGAAGTTTATTCTTATTAGTTTTTGTATCAAGTAAAGATTTGAAAACATAATACTTATTAAATTATATTTTTTGTAATATTAATACAAACTTTAGTTCAGAAACTGTATGTTTACCCAAAGCAACAAAAATAATCTATTTATTAATGAAATGGGGTAATTAAAGCGGAAATTAATGTATTGTTTTGTTGTTCATCAAGGAAGAGCGGCAGCGTAAGATTTTTCATTACTTATATGTAAAATGTAAATAACGTGTTTAGTATCAGATAATGGCACTTAGACCACATAATAATTATACACTGCTAGTATAATTGGCTGAGTGTTAGCTAATTTTATCACTCTAGGGTCTGAACAACCCCTCGAGGGCATTTCTGACTGTTTGTCTGTCTACAACGTATCTCGAAAACGAACTGACTTGAAATTACTCGTTTGCATGAAACTTCATTTCTACATAGGAAACAAGATGGTGGTGCATGTCACTCAATGAAATTTGGTTGAGCGTTAGCGAATATTTTTACATTGTTCTCATTTACAACTGTGAAGGCAACGGAAATAGCGCAATAAATAAATTTGTAAACAAACTGAGTACAATCATACGAGAGTATAACTTCGACATCTTTATTAGTTGAGTAAAGAGAAAAATAATAGAGTGGAAAGTCAATGTTAAAAGTTAGTGACAATATTGACTTCACTGCACTCTTGCGTCGTGGAACCCTCCCTAGCTCTTTTGGTATTAAAACTCTGCTATATAACCTAACTATTATTTTTGTTAACTATTATCATTAGAACAAACATGTGAATATAAAGAATAATAAAGAACAAGAAAAAGTGCTTTGATTATACAAATTGAAGACAATCCTTTCCATCAAGTGTAGACAAAAATTCTTCTTAGCTTAATATGCTACTCCCAAACTATTTACTCCGAGTCGTTGCCAGAATAGGGCAAATAGCCACAATGTGAAAGACGTCTCATATTCATTCCGGTTACACAAAGAAAAAACGTGAATTTTCTCAGGAAACCAAGGTTTGTAATTCAAATCAACCAAGCCTGCCCGCGCCTTAATTGCTCAAGACACAATATTTACATCATAACAATATTTCAGGAATGTCTTAACTCCAAGTTGAAGTTTGATTGTTAAATAATGTGGATGATAGACAAAAGTATACGCACGACCTGTACGTTCCATTCGCCAGCCTATCCGCATTGCTTCAACCACTTTTGTCTGCTGGCCCACCAACTCAATGCTGTTATCAACATTAAATGTCACCCTTTTTGTGTAGTGGAAAAATAACATAAATTTTAAAGTTGTCAGATATTTGGCTGTTTGCATTTTTTTTTAATTATAAACAGTAAGTACCTTTCGAGTATGGGAATCTGGAGCGTATTTAAAGACTCCATAGGGATTCGGGGCCTTAACGTCCTTCAGATTACTCAGTACTTCCATATATAAATTTCCTTATCTAGGGTTTCATTCACAACTAGAGGCTCTGCGTAGAAAATATAATTTGATAATAAAATTATAGGGGGATATAAAAAAGACTTAAAATGTGTAATCAACTGACTTAATGAAATATTTCCCACACTCTGCCATTTTTTTCTTAAAACGATTTATCGCCTCCCAAAACCCCTTTAAATTCGAAATGTTACTTATATTAAAAACAATAGTCTCATAATGTTATATTTTTTAATTTACACAATTTTATATACCGTTTCTGCTGTAATTTAATCGAACCTAGTGAGAATCAGTTTTTCTAAATAAATCTAATAAGGCAGAAATCTTTTTTCTAGAATTCTAACAGTGAAAGTCGTACCACGGTTGTTTAAAAATTAGCCCCACCTTTCGTGTATCATCGCGGTGCTTTTGATAATGTACTGAAACCTTAATGCAATCATTTGTAATTTTAACATTTACCTGATTTGCCCTGTCGGGGTCGTTTAGTCATTTTTCCGACAGTCGTTTTACGATGTGGACCTACAGTCCATTTACCATCATTTTTGTAAATAATGCTCTGCTCCAAGTAAAGCAGAACGGAGATGATAATTTTCAGTCTTGGTCTTTATAAGCAAGCTTGATATGCAAGTCAGTCATATGAATTCAACATTTCCAATAAAAGTTCAGATTTGACGAAGTCTTGATCGGATGCGTAGACCTACGGTGGCATAGTTTACTTCATTATAATAATTAGTTTTTCTTAACTCTTCTTTTTATATTTCGTCTAATTTTTATTCTACTTTCGCTTTATAAATTTTATACTCATGGCTATCCCATCACTTCTGATCTCGTTCGTTGTATTCGTACTCGGGATGGGTTGAGTAGAAGAATAAAAAAACAGCCATTTAATGTTATTTTACGCAATCAATATCAAAACTATAGAAGATTTTTAAGTTCTTCGCTGAAAAAAGCTAAAAGGGGGACTATTATAGAACCAAAATCATTCATTCCAACGGCAATCCCAAATTATTTTGGGGAATAGTCAATGAATTAGCAGGGAGATCTAAAAGTCGAGAATCATTTCCCATTAGTAAATATTTGTCTACGGCATCTGTTGTCACACCGAACTTATTAAAACAAATAACTAACGAATTCAATTTTTTCTTTGCGGCCGTGGGACAGAATCTAGCAAATGAAATCAATACGGGAGGTCATCCAGTTATAAATGATGCTGACTATAGACAGAACACTGACTTTATATTTTTCACACTGTGACAGAATTGGACATCATTCATCAGGTGGCTGGACTGCGGAGAGGGTTCTGCGCCGGGCCTCGATGATGTTTCGGCTAATATTCTAAAACTAAATATCAATTTTTTTTCTTCCACCCTTACTTCATTTAATCAATTTAAGTATCTTAAATGGCCTTTTTCCAAATTTCTTCAAATTGGCAAAAGTCTTCCCTCTACATAAGTTCAACGAGTTCAATGATAAAAACAACTTCCGCCCAATTTCCCTGTTGAGTGTATTTTCAAAAAAGTGTTAGAGCGCATAGTAAAAAGATCAACTAGTTACATATCTCCAAGAAAACGAAATACTGTGTGACTCTCAGTATGGGTTTAGGAATGACAAAAAACATCACAAACGTTCTTTTTGACATCAATAGAGAGATAAATGATAGCATTTCGGATGGAACGCGTTCAATGTTAATTTTTCTGGATTTAAAAAAGGCTTTTGATTCCGTAAACAGAAGCAAATTACTATTGAAGCTTGAAAATGTTGGGTTCCCGGCACTGCTCTCTCATGGTTTTGGAGCTATCTCACCGATAGGTTACAATGTGTGTCTATTGGTGGTATAAACAGTGATCCACTACCTGTGGAATACGGTGTGGTCCCAGGGCAGCACTCTTGGTCCAATTTTATTTTTAATTTATATCAACAATAGATCAAAATTGAATTTAAATGGTAAATTATTCTTATTTGCTGATGACACCCTTGTTTTTTTTTTAAGAGGAAAGTCTTGGCCAGAAGTACAGGCAAAAGCATCAAGTGATATTACTCTTTTAAAAACTTGGTTTGACCAAAATGTCCTTTCTCTTAAATATAACAAAAAAAACAAAGTTTATGCCGATTTCCCTAAGAAATAGTACAGATTATAATTTACAAAACTTGGTTATTCATAGTTGTGGTAACAACTATCTTATTAATACTTGCACTTGCGAGGAAGTAGAGAAGGTGGATTACTATAAATAACCTTGGAGTAATTTTTGATTTTCGGATGACCTGGACCCACCATATAGATATGTTAGTACAAAATATTAAAAAATATGCTTTTGCTTTCAGACAAATTAGTGAAATTTTGATGGAAAAAGAAATTAAGTTAGCTTACTATGCTTACATTCAATCACTTCTTTCTTTCGGAATAATTGCTTGGGGAGGGGCAAGACCATCTATTCTATATCCCCTCTTTGTTTCTCAAAAACGCATACTAAAAATAGGGTTTAACAAAAGTCAAACGTTATTCTACTGACACTCTATTTAGAGAATCTGCTATTCTTACTATTCGCCAACTTTTTTTAAAGACTCTCCTGACGTACATTTACCTTAATTTAAACACAATCTTTTCAGAAATTACCCACCATAATGATACTAGATATGCGCATAATGTTAGGACTGTTACTTTACAGTTACGTAAAGAGTATTCTACAACAAACCCCTTTTATATATCTAACATTCTATATAGAAATATTCGTGTTCATCATAATAGCTGCACTCTCTTTGAATCACCCTCCTTGCCTGTTTTCAAAAATAGAGTGAAACAATGGCTACTCCAATTAGGTGTATCACACAAGCAGAGTCCATTATATCTGCAGATTACCGAGCGGCCTGACCTGCAACACCCATCCTCAGGCACTTTATAATATTACACCCGACCACTAGACCACTACACTACTAAACCATACTACTACTAAACCATACTACTACTGCTTACTACACTACACTACACTACCATTCATACTAGACGCTACATTAGTACACACCACACTACTACACTATTATTACATAGAACCATGCTGACTTGATCTCCCCTGGGCCAACACAATGATATGACGCTGTGTTGCATTATCATAGATAAACTAACACTGAATTACTTTTTTACTAAACGTACCAAGCCAGTTCTCATATATTAAATCGTGTTCTTTTATTTTATTTTAAATTATAAATTTTTATGTTAAAAAATTCTAGCACATTCTATTTATTAAATGCTATTAAAAGATATCAAGTTAAGATTCATGTTAAGTTATCGTGGCGGACGATCAACTGAAGCCTGCGCACAGGCTGAATGCCCATGCAGGCTTTATTCCTTATTAATTATTTAAGTAATATCTTAGCTAGATAACTAGTAAACTATTGTTTTCAAAACAATTCTGTTTAGTTCTTTACTATTGTCATTTTGTGTATTTCATGTACAGTTGATGGAATAAACATTCATTCATTCATTCATTCATTCATTCCTGAAGACAATAAAAGAAAGTTCTCGACCCAAGCGATGTAGTCTGAATCAGATATATCTGGTTGAGAATATCATTGCTATGGTAGTCTGTCATGTTGTCCAGTCCTGCTCCATATGAGTTTTATAAATTCGCTTCCTAGAAGACTGAAGAAAGCTTTGTGTAACTCAAGGAATGCAACAAAAGTTAGTTGGGCTGTCATACCAATAACATTGATATAGTAGTAGTGAATCGAAAATGTGTACACCATTATGAGTGTACCCAGGAAAAGTTTAGGTATGCCTTACTTAAGCATTATAACCCAATTTAGGTATGTAGGCCATTCGTCTTCACCCTTGAATAGAACACAATTTCTAAATTGCTTAACTTAGATCATATTTGTTCACGAGTATTTACTTTAACCGTGTAAACGTTATGACGAAAACCTTAAATCGATCATAGCTGTGAAAAATCTCTGACCAATTGTGAAATTGCTAATTTCATTCATATAACGGATCACTGTTTTATGACAGAAAACTTACAGATTAGTATTTTTTTCATCCGTTCAGAGTAAATTTATAAAATAGAGCTTGAATGTACGAAAACAATTTGAAGATTCTCCGCTTTAGGTTATCTTTCTGCGCCCTGCAATCTTCTACAGTATTTGACATAAGAACTTGTAATCAATCGCTCGCATTCCTCCAGGCACGAATTTTCCGTGACTATTAATCAAATACCTTTGAATCCACGATACTCTAATACTGTACTTTCTTCTTTCAGAGTATCCAGGCTAGGCAAACAAATATTGAGTGGGTACAAGCAAACACCGTACAATTATACAATACATATATTTATATATAATAAAAATATTTGCTTTTTTGTAGTACCAGAGAGATTATATTGGTTAAAATTTGTTGTATGATTCTTAACTTTTAAAATAAAAATTGGCAGATGCGTTGTACATATTATATTAAATAGACCATAATCTTTGCCACCGAAATATAAGTTATTTACTGTTAATACACGAGGAAGGTAAACTTCTTTTGAGCCAAGGGGAGAAGTAACAAGATAATTTAATATCGTCTGATAAAATGAAGGGTGTATTCCCAAAAGAGAATGCTTCTGATTTTATTTACCCTTGTGCGATAATCTATTATCACGAACATATTTTTGTACTAAAGGTGGCCCAATAAAAGCTAAAATGAACATAAGTTAAAAAGAAAATTATTGTTTTCTTGAAAATATTTCAATGACAATAAATTCATTCACAATTTTACTTCTGTTTGGCTACATGTGTTCTAAAACGGATAGTTTTAATCCTGTTTAAATATTTCGTTCACAGTAAGTCACTTCAAACTATTGCTCATCATTGCAAGTAAAGAATTGCGAACAATAAACAATATCATTCTCCACTATAAACCAATTAATTGGCTAAAATTAAAGTTTACATTTGATACTTCATATTATTTAATTTTACTTCACATAGCTATAGGTTGTCAGTCACTCTATTCTAGTGCTTTATTAATTAATCTACACAGAATACTACATACATTGCCAATTTAAAGTGGTGATAAATCACAACATGTGTAATTAATTTTGATATTGACTTAGGGAGAGCAGCTGGATCATCACATTAAATTGGATTCAATTGAACCTTCATGGTTCTGGTAGCTGAGGAACTTTTATTAAAAGCGGACAATGCGCCGTGATTCGATACGGGCAGTGACGTCACAGACTCGAAGGGTTGTTGCCGCTGGCCCCGCCCCCCTCGGCCGGGCCAATAGCGTAGTGTTTGCTCCTTTTTTGTGGCATGCTAAACATCCAGCTGCCCCCTTTTGACTAATAATTTCAACAGCATGACGGTTACATTTGTTTACAATGATATTAATATCGGTGTAAGATGTAATCGCTGGGGTGCAGGCCGGTCGTTACGACCGGCTTCGCGACCGGCTTGTGGACAGATTATTACTTTTAAAGAGATTACAGTAAAATATAAAAGCAATATCCGTATTTTAGAAAATTATACATATTTATTTAAAAAATTCTGGAATAGTTTGATAAGCACCTTGGTTTTCATATTACAGAGTAACAACACAAATGTAACAATGAAAAATCGATCAACTAACAACAATAAATTAAAAAGAATATCTATTAATGCATAGAGATTGACATTCTTAAAAATTTGTTGATACAACACATTTGTTCCGTTTTAACATTATATGCTTTGGAATTTGCTAAATTATTACTTTTCGTAAAAAAAAACTAGAACAATAACAACATTTGCTCGACTTTACACTGATCGCACCTCTGGGACCATCACTTATTGATAACACCATGATCAAATCAGAATAATTTTTACCATTTTACAGATATAATATGGAGATTTATTAGCATTTTATCGCAATAAAAAATGCTTCAAATGTAAAATTGTTGTTTTTAAAATAAATAATGTTAATGTTTTTCAATTCAGATTAATCTTTTTACAATGACGACCTCAGTTAAAATATTTTTAATAAACGGTCCCATAACCACTACATATAGTTTTGACAGATTTGTAAATTTCAACCTAACGTATAATTATAATTTAATCTAATAATAACTACGGATAGATCTTTTCAGTCATAATATATAGTTGTGGAAACTGACGGTGTGCCGTTGTAATCAGATTAAACCGTATACAAACTTCCTACTATGACTTCGGCACGAGAGAAGTTTATCACTATAAAATGGCACAAAGAGTAAGTGATTTTCAGACTGCATCATTAATAACAGTTAAACAAAGCATCTTGGAATCGAGTTAACGTCAAGTAGTTAACTCATTAAGAGCTGTTACAAATTACCTTGATCATTCGCCTTCATTGACACTGATTAATGGACTTCAAACATTTCCATGCTTTCCTTTGAACACGTACATTTGCTTTTGCAGATAAATATTAACAGATAGTGACAAAAATAATAGTGTTTGATTGTTGACTGTCAATTATAAAAGCAACATTTATGGACCACCGCAATAAAGATAACTGTTACTTATATTTTAAGCATAAACACTCACCAACTAATATTGATGTAATTATTTTATTTTTAAACCCATTTGTTATCGACATTATTGTAATTAAATTTTCATTAAACAGTTATCCTTGCAGCTTTTAAGTAGGACTGTAAGGTTTTGCGATTTTAAATATAAAAACCTTTAAATACTGCCATTTTGAAATGCTGAGAGTTAATATTCATCCAGGTTATTTTTATTGTTAATGTAATGAGCTTAGTATAAGGACGAGGTTTAATATTATTTGCTCCAATTGTTCTGAGACATGAATAGTTTAAATAAAAACACATATGGACAGAGAGACACTAAACGGGGCGACGTTGGACATATGTTCATAACAAACTTTTTGCTTGTTTTTGTCTTCTATCATATACTGAAGTTGTGCCAAACTCTCGTGAAACATCTTGTATACGTAAAGCGTTTACTAGTTGTTACCCTCGCTTCTGTTGCTAGTAATGTGCTATGGATAATATAGAATCAAGCAGCATCTCTAAAAGTGTGATATAATCGCTACTCATGTAAGCTTTAAGAAACTTCCAATTCATTAAATGGACTGAACTAACAATAAAAACAGTGATTTATGAATAAAATCCATTATAGTAAATAGAACTAATTGCCGTTCACACGGAAAAGCATACAATAGCCGGGTTAAAATATAAGAAACTAATTATAATATACAGAGTGATATTGCTCCCACATACTACTGTACTAGTAGGCCTATCGTATGAATAGAAAAAAATAATAGAATTTGGAGATAACTGTCAATAAGTGGAGGTTTGTGGCGTGAAAGGTTAATGGATGTTCTTCCGGAAGTTCGCCATTAAATGTACATTTTGAGATAATAAACTCCCTTTGAGATATTTCGTTTAATCGTATTGAAACCCGACAATGGTCCTCAAGTAGAGGTCCATACATTTATATGTAATTTAGAGGACTGATAAATAAACGTACTCTTAAGGTAAAAAAACACTTTCTATTGGGTCTATTACAGACCATAAGTAGAAATAACATATTTGAAGAGTATAACCCATGCGGAAAGCACACACAATTTTTCATGAACGTTTAAGTATTTTAAATATTACTTTGATTTTTTAAATATTTTTAGTATGTATAATGTATAAATAGTAACCAGATTCAAATATTTAAGCAAATTGAGATATATAAATCAAGTTTTGATATCTCTGTTAGGCTAAACGATTCTTAATGGTGGTTTGAGCTGTAATCTTATTTTAAAAGGACTTGCAACCACGTTCACTCTCCTCTGGATATTAAAATATCTAGATTCTTTGCAGTAGTTTTTTCTTGTAACAAACTAGTAATACACTAGCCTTCCACACATTAAAAATAATAAACCGTGTTTTTTATAGTACAAATACTATTAAGAAACTTGAAATTTGGGAGTTGGGATTTGATTAACGTGTATGTTGTAAACCGCTTTATTACCATAGTTACCATTTATAACCAAAATAACCATTTTTTGATTTAAAACCATTTTGATTTTAAAATAGTTTTCGAGACTACTTATTAGCAGAAGAAGTTATTATAAAAGGTTCCCATTAATATATCGTAAAATTAGCAGTGTTATTACAATATTAGCAATTATTACCGATTTCGAATGTTTTTAAACGCATAAATATACACATTATAGTTGTAAAATATATATTTACAAAGATAGTGACAATTATAAGAATAAATAAAATGCTCTTATAACCACACGAACGTTAAAGTCGAAATTTTACGCTACCAGAACTACAGAGATTTAGTGTTTGTGATGGCTCCTTGTAGTTCCATAATATTTATCTCCATAATAAGGTAAGAAAACACCTTAAGATTATTTTAAGATTGTAATGTTTCAAATTTCTGAATATTTATAGAAAAAATGTAGCTTACCGTATTTTTTGAGGAAATTTGTCTGCAAGAACAGGAGTTCATTACTTTTATTTTCATACATTTATTAGCCACAGCTTCTCTCATGGTTTCATTTATTAACATATCAGTGATAAGAGTATATAAGAACTTGTGTGACTGTTGATGGTTTTGCAAAGAGATTTTCACAAATATCTCATACATAACAGGCTAGTCATGTCCTGAATACGTTTCAGCAGTTTCAATCAATTGATTAATCCACTGTTTTCTATTATGGTTAAGCTTACAAGTCATTATCTGCAAAACTTTTTATTGTGCACCTTTAAAAATAAAATTATAGATGTTTGTTCCCAAACTTTTTGTAATAAACTTATAGGAAATTGGTTTAAGCAAAGTGGATAACACGGTTTCATGTTTAGAGTAGTGTTTAAATTCATTACTCAATGATTTATAAGATATTACTGCAACACACTACTCACATTTAGGTATAGGCTTAGTGATTTAAGAAGTACAGTCAATCAGTTTAGTCAATCGGTGGTAGTTAAATTATTAACTATATAAAAATAATCGTATAATTTATTATCTATACATATTTATGATAAAAAAATATTTCGTTGTGGGCACTTATAGTTCTCATATCGACCAGTTTTCATTATTATCTTGGAGGAAGTAGTAATATGATAAAAACTAACGTGGTTTTTTACGAGCGTGGTGCTTGAAAACCATATCGCCTCGGATCATATCCAGATATAAAATCCAAGGCCAAGTGGTTAGTTTGTTTAATTGTTCATATATTGACGATGAATATTTATCACGGGGTTTTCAGAAAGCAAACTTCAAGGCAAGGTGGTCATAAAAATTATGCAAATTATCGTCCTATAAACACCCATTAGGCATCTATTTTTTGTTGTGATTATTGAAACTGGTTATTAGACAGCACATGATACAAGGCTAATTTATACTCTACATTTTAAGTTTTGGCCTTAGAACTGTGCAAATTTTTTCCAATTTCAAAGCTCAATTTGTTAGTTTTAGAGACATGTCGAACGCATTCTAAGTGAAAACTTAAAAATGTGTGGTTGTGCGTTTTTACACTTAAAGAAAGCTAGTATTCCGTACTTAATAGGACAATCACAGATAAAAATGTGTTTTACACAAAAAGTCCTTTCATAAACCCTTGAAATGTGGAATGGGCTGACTACGAATCTGGGAAAACATGATTCAGAAATCCTAAAATTTGATTGGTTTTATAGAAAAAAAAATTTAGAGCATATATGGGTAATAATCTTTGTTTTATACTTTATTATCACGTAATCAACTTACGTAATTATGATTTATTCATTATGAATTAATTTAGTTTACTTTGATATAATACAATTAAATTTTATCAGTTGAAAGGTTAAAAAAGTAAACATCTAAGGCTAAGCAAGATTGTTCATTTAAGTCCTATAAGTAAATGAAAAACTCGTACTAGAACTATGGGGTGGTTTGCTTTACATCAGAATAATGTTTTATTGTTTTATTGTATGCTAAGAAATGGTATAAAATATTGTTAAAATTTAGGCTGATGTTTAAGATGGTATACAATTAAGATAAATTAATTTATGCATGGTGTAGGTTTTATATGAATACATTTTTATTGAATAATACCTTATTGTAATGAGCTTTAATTAATTACAAAAATAGTTTTTGATACACTTTATGAACAACCTTACCTTTGTATATTGATATACTCGTATTCAATATATGTACACATATAATTCAATATATTTAAAAAAAGCAATACTTCAACTAACAGATTCCAAGCAAGATAAAAATATTATTATCATCAACACACAGTTGAAATGAAAGTCGCTTTTTATGCTAGCCTGTTCGTACATTGATATTTTGTAAACTTTTCAACGGATTTTGATACGGTTTTAACTGTTAACGTCGTTATTAACTAGTGCAGGTTCCTAGGTTTGGTACATCTTTTAACTAAACAAAATAGAGAAAAGTTTGCATATTGCAAAAAGTAATATTTTTGAGAATGTAGGAACATAATTATGATATTTATAAAATATTATTTAAAATTAACTGGTACCAACAGCTTTTAACACCTTTAGCTGAAGTTCACCAAAGTGGCAGTTTATTTATATTTGAATTTTAGATGTATTAAATACATATAATGCATATTGAAAAGACGAAGTTACAGTCTAATTTTTATTTTGTATGTACACTATATAATGCATTGGAAATACTATTTACATGCTGCTATAAAACACACATCAATGAACGATGCTGTGAATGTTTGCAAATACGTACGTTGAAACTGGTTGGCACCCTTGACATTGTGTATAATGTAGCTTCAGGAAATCAAAGGATGGTCACACTCCTCTTCTTATACCGGAAGGAGGATACAATTGCTTTCGAAAAAATAATGCTTTTTAACCGAAGTAATCTTTTTAAGCTTATGTGCCGATATTTTCTTAATCGGAGTTATACATGTTTTAAAACTACCATAGACTCCATAATATTACATTATAACTGCTTTCACTAATTAATTAGTCTGAGTTTTTCAATTTCTAAAATCGTGAGTGAAACCGCGGGTAACTGCTAGTTCATGACAACTCACGAACATTTTGAATTCTTGGTTTAACTGTTTACAAAGGTTTTCTCTTACAGCTTTAACGGGTATATATTTATTCATTACTTTATTTTCCCATACTCAATACATTTTAAATAAAATTATAAAAGCATCAACTTTGACAACTCATAAAAATTAGCTCAATAGGCATATTGAGAATCAAGTTCAAATATAATGAAAAATTCATTCCATCTTAAGCTGATTGAACTGCAGTAGCAGTGTGTTTCAGATAAAGCGAGTTCATTTTTATAATTTTTTAGTGAGTAAATTATATTTCTATACGAATTCTTAGCTCTCATAATTTTTGATATAGGAAGATAAGCTTTAAATATTATAAAAGTAAACAATATGAATACTAATATCAATAGTCTTATTTGTCATTAAAATAATAAATACCTCAATATTCAGTTTTTCTCTAATGTACCTAGAAAGTTAATACGTAGTCATATAGTGTTTAATCACGTAAATATAATGGTTTAATCACTTATAAATTATGTACAATTTGACCTACATTAACGTTTTAGTTCCTGATGGGTATTTTCCTTCATAAAGTGGTAACAAATTGTATTATGATCGTCCATTAAGGACTAAACTACCACGGTTAAACTAGTTTACATTGTTAAACATTGTTTAAACCATTGTTTATCTTTGTTTACTTTATTGTTGGATTCCATTGATAGTTATTTCATATGAATTAACTATGCCAACTTATATTCTTACACTATGGTCAATTTCTAGTGCAGTAGTCAATAACTTTGTAAATGAACTATTCATAATTGTTAAACTTTACTACCTTCATCATCTGCTATTTAGTTTCTCTCTTACCACCATTTTTGATGTATCAAATGTAGAAGTTGATTTTGTAGCAGTTGAGTAAATAATCAATAGTTGAGTACAAGCTTGCCAATGTTTAAGCGTTTTCCTCAAAACCCATATGTACCCCTATGTGTAAGATAATTCTTGTTATTCTGAAAAATACTGTAAATTTTGTAGTTACTGATAAGCTTCTTGTTAGACCGTTCTAGTTACGTAGTGAAAGTGATCGTTTACTTCCGTAGTCGTATCGGAAGTAGCAGCAATCAACAAACTAAGGGAGGTGTGCATGACAGGAACTCATCAACGATTATTCCAAATTGAATCGCACACCCTTCTGATTCAGCACTTCCTGATAGGGCCACTCGGCGCACATCATTAATTACCGGACTGTTTACGTCAATAAAACTTTCAAATTAACTGGGTGACTTTTTTCCGAACGTCCGCCGCCACCTCGCCTCGGGGACGGGTCCGCCGGAGCTTGGGAAGGTTGCCGCTAGGGAGCACGTGTGTGGGGGACTCGACAATGGGGCACGTTTTGAATGGAGTTGGGGTTGTTTTGAGTCAGTTCTACTCTACTCCTGCAGGGTAGTGGCTGTCTGTGTGTCAGCTGATCCAGTGGCCTTATCACAGTGTCTTGTCTGTATAGCCCACATCCAGATCTCTAAAACAGTGCAAGTAGAAAGTACAAATATTTTCGCTCAAGATATGGCTGTAGTTTTTTCTCTCAAGCTCTACTAGAACTGTTTTCAAAATAAGTGATAAAGACTTTACTTTAAAAATGTCAAGATCGTTTTTGATGGATTCCATAATCAACAACCCCCACTGCGGACAGTCCTCGCCGCCGCTGTCATCTCCCGCAAGTCTTCCCTCGTCTCCAGGGTCTCCGTTCCCGTATCCAGCATTCGGTGGGTATCTGTTTTCCTTCGGGCTGCAACCTCCAGGATTCCCCAAGCCCGCAGCTCCGGCGCTGTCCATGCTCTACCCACCGTACCCTCTGTACGGACTAGAGAGTCACGACTCCAAGCTTGTACGCCCTGTACCTCTGCCCTCTCACAGGAAGCTGCCCTTGACACCCCAGCATAGAGTTAGGCCTCCGCCCAAGTCCCACAGTCGACCATCAGATATCGTCATCAAACCACAGACTTCGCCGACACATACTATACCAGGTATGGATCACAATATGTTATTCTTATTAGTTTTTAATTAAACATTTTTATTTGATGAATTAAACAGTAGCATTTTGAGTCAGATATGAATCAAAGTAGTTTTGGTAAACATTACTCAGATGAAATTTTTTCTTGAAATTTGAAATAGAAACACATTTTGTGTCTCTTTAGAAAGTTATTTCAATGAAGAAAATTGACAATATACACCTTGACCTAATGGTTGTTTCCGTTTCATGCGTAAAATACCTCGTAAAATGACACGAAAATGTGGTTAAACGCAAAGTTATTTACATATCTAATACATCAACATATGGCTACTTGTATTTACAAAAAACAACTATGCGCAAACAGCATTTTATTAAATTTTTTTATCAAGCAAGTTTGTGTTAATTAAGTTTACTTTATTCTGCATAATGACAGGTAAATACCTGATTACGACTAACTAGACATCGTCACTGTCATTGCCTTTTAAGATCAATTTAAGCGTAGAATCAATAAGTGTTTTGAAATTTATCTTATTTACTATACAAGAATTTACATGTTCTAAATTTAATTTTTGTGATTATTTCCAATTATTTCATCAAATACATACGGATTAACGTACAAATAACATATTCAAGGACGTAAATATCTAGACAAGCATAACAATTATAATAAAAGTTTGATAATATAATTTAATACATAAATATTCAAATTATACAAATTATTTTCTTTTCCCCAGTTTAAGTGTTAGAGAGGGCTTCTTAGCCCTAACTTCGCCTGGTAAAATAAGACATTTTTACTTTACTTACTTTATTAATTTTTTAATTTGCTACGTATAAATATGTATGTTTTATAACATGTTATTAATAATCTACTGTGCTTCACTATTCTTGAGTGTCACCACGGGACTCCGATTTATTAGTCTAAAAATACGTAATAGTGTATTTAAACTTTTTTTTAATAAACTTGAGATGAGTTCTTCCTATATTTATGACGTTAACTACCGTTAGCCTAAATAATTTGAGTTTTGATCAGTTCGCTTTTTCATTTCAAGGAACGGTAAAAATAGCAAATGATATATTTTTCCTCACTGTAAAAATAGCAAATGATATATTTTTCCTCACTGATGGTATTTACATAACTTCCAACTAATTTGACCAGACGGAGGTGGATGGATCACCTGATCTCGAATGTATCCTTCAGCTTTGGTCAACATTTTACCTGTTTCCTGTCCTAGACACTAGTCCTGATTCTAATGCCTAGATACTAGTATTACGTTTAAAACTGATCAATAGTTTTGTTAAAAATAAAGAGATAATGCTACTCTCTATAATTTCGGAATTGTTTCCGTCTCGTCTGTTTAACTGTATGCGACCAATACTCCTCCAGAAGATGCTCTGCGAACGGCTGTTTTCACCGACGTACATAGCCTAAGAGTATTTTGAGTTATAAAACAAAACACCGCATAGTTCTAGTATAGGTGTTTTATATACTTATAGTATTTTGAAATATGTATTCGTATACACAGGAACGCGGCATTGCCGTTATGAATAAGAAAACTCAGTTACAAAACGTTTGCAACTGATCAAATATGAAACCAGGGATTAATGGATTCCCATCTAATGTCGCGTGGGCAAATGCCATTATCGAAACATTCGCAATCGCAGCCAATGCTTCGCCGAAATAATCAAAAACCAATATCAATTTTTGTTGCACAGAAATATGACAAATAGTGTGAATCTAAAATATTCACCTTAAAATTGTGAATATTGTTAGTTAGATTAATTATTAGTTACGAGTTCAAAATATAGTGTCATATATTATGATTTAAAATCTTAAAGCTGGTATTTTTATTTTTTAATTTAATTTGATTCAATACAAAATTAGCCCTTGGATTTACAAGATACGTCTAAAAAATCTATCATAGTTAACAAGAATGCATATGTCGTCTACTCACAGAATAATTATGTCTAAAAAAATAAAATTGCATTGCATACTAAGTTGTTAAAATTTATTGTATGTTCTATATTATTTTGGAATAAATATATAATTTAATATGATTTGTAACAAATAGATAATCATAAATATGTATCTATTGTTACCATAAATGTCCTAATTAGACGGGAGAACAATTTGTTAACATTGATAATTACTTTATTAATATTACAGTGAGCCCATGGATTTTGTAGAAAGCGTTTGATACTATAGTAAGCTGCCATATACTGTTTTAATGCTGTAATTATATTTACACACACACAAACATATACACACACACACACACACACACACACACACACACACACACACACACACACACACACACACACACACACACACACACACACACACACACACAGAAGCTAATAACATATATAAAATTTTAAAAATAAATTACTGTTTCGATTTTGTTGTTTTGCCATAGTAAGCTACTTCCATTTGATCTGTTAATTCGGACAAAAGGGAGAGATTGCATTGTTCTAAGAATAATATTTCTAAGTATGTGTTTGTTAAATGAGTGAAAAAAATATAAACAAACACACTGTAGAAAACTTTAAAAAGATGATTAAAAATATATGATGTTTTCCTTAGTGTTTGCTTAAACATATCAATCAGACCGTAAGGTTCGCTTGGAATAATTTAATATTGTTTAAATTTCGTGAGTAACAGCCTTCTTCAGATATCTTTACTGAAAGTAGGAAAATAGGGTTTTTTATAATTCAAAGAGGAACTAAAAGAATTTCAAGTATTAGTGAGGCCGATAAAGAATATTGTATGAAGTGTTTAAATTATATATGAGACTAACGAGCTTGACTAATTTTGTGTATGAAATACGTTATATTTTAAATTTTTCAGACCTGGAAAAATCTCATGAATTCGCGGTAGACATCCAAGCAATAATTAATCATTAATCGCTTCCCTGGGTCTCGCCAACAGGCAGGACTAATTGCTCTACTTTTGCTGCTCCGCGTTTCTACCTTAAATGATTGGCGTTAAAATGTTGCCAAGTGTTCTAAGAAAAACAATAACAATTACTTAGTTTCAGTGTAAAATAACATATTAGTAACTAACTGTATTTTATTTGGCGAAATTATGAAATCCTTTTATGAACTAACTGTCTGTTCTATATTAAATGGTAATATCATTTATTTATTAATAAAAAAGACAAACTAATTTTCACAATAACGAATTAAAGTAATCACTAATTAATTGTACCTATTTGTCAAAAATGTTAATAAATTAAATGACAAGAATAATTAAAATAATATAAATAATAATGTAATATTATAAATAATTATGAACAGTTAATTATACCAAGAGAGAAAAGAATTCAACGATATACAATGAATGAATAAGTATTATATCTAATACCAATTCATTAGATTATAAATGAAAAACAACAATAAAGTATTTAACGTTTTTGTTGCAAGTTAGAACTCTTTTATTTGAACACTGTTTCGTCATTCAATAAGCTCTAATTTTATTGCAAAATACAGTTTGTAAATATTAACGTTGTTATGGTGAATAAAACCACATCACCTATACCGGTAACCTTTAATCTTACTGGCGCGATACAAAACTGACGCGTACTGAACTTTTCTATTCTGAAAAGGTCAAAGGTATGTAATATATTATTCAATTGCATTGCAACAAACTAGTTTGGATACGATTACTTGCAAACTTTAGCATAAAGTATTACAAGAAAAACTATATTATTTCTAATTAGTATGGTTTAGAGAACTTGTCTTGTTTGGAAAATACGGTAAACTAAATTTAAATCATATTGTTTAGTATTTTTGAATTTAGTATAAATATACATATTATAAAATAATAACTTTACGTGGTAATTCAATGAACATAGGTCCTGTATTTGTTTTCCACATTTATGCTAAGTTTAAAATAATCGTTTTAATTTAGTGGTTTGAGTATTAGTGAAATAAAGAAGTCAAAACAAAAGCCTTAACAAAATAAACAATTTCAGTTTTATATAGAAAACATAATTATTGATTTCAAAGTAAAAGATGACGAAGAATGTTAGTTATTTTATTAAAGTACCACGACTTGTGTTTGTGGCAGAAGTGCTGAGTGAGTATAAATTGTTAGGTGTAATAATAATAACCCGTGACAACACAATCAAATACAATACAACAATGCTATTGTGTCACTGTTGTACTTCGTACCATTGCGTTGTGTTCGTATAATCATCTCTAATACACGTGTTATTGTGAACTCTGTTTGATTTGATGTTCTTGTGTTTGAGAAATATATGTGTTTGTGAAAAATAGTTAATAAAGTAGTAAAACTATTATTTGTGAAATATTCATTAGTGATAATGATTATCAGATTCATTTTATTCCAACTGTAACGAGCATAATGCTTTTTACTCAATCCTTGAATAGGCTGCATTTAAATTAAGTAAGGGACAATCATTATTTAAATAAATGTTTAAATATACTTTGCTTTCGTTGAAGCTTTAAAACGTGACTGCTAAATAACGATAAACAGTAACATTTTACTCATTATCTTTAAATTTATTTATGCACGTTTGGATATATCTACGGTATTTTGTGCTCTCTAACTCATCGTACTGCCCCGGGAGACCTATCCCAATATTGAACTTTAATAGAGAAAACATCTTTATACTGGTATGCTATCTCATGTTAACTTTTGTATTTTACTTAGCCGTTTACTGATTATATTGAATTTAAGTCAGAACTGGATGTAAAACTGCCTGTGAAAATTTTGACATACAATCGCGACGATTCCTACAAGTACCAGGGAACGATTCTGATTAGCGATGTAATTATCATGTGCGGTCAACTCTGTGAGTGAATTTCTGATGAGATATTACTTTTACCATTTATGTTGTATGTTATGAGCAATGTAAGGATAGATCACGACAAAATTCTGAGTCATTCATAACCTACTGTAAGAAATAGCAATTCTAGTATATGGCACTTCTACTAAAGTGAGGAATTGTTATACTCTGTCTAGAAGATCGTAGCCTATAAAGTATGACCCTTGTCAACCCATACCTTCTCGCATGAGCACTCACAGCCCTAGTGGTCAGGGGGTGCTCTGAAAAATATAATTTTTATAGATACGCAATGACCAGTTTTCTCAATTCTTATTTGATTCAGTTAATCTGATAACATATGTTATCTTCATTCCAAAATATATAAAATGAGTCGAAATATAACTAATCAAACAACAAAGCTCATATTTGCAATCTTAGGGTTCATTGAATTATTTATATTTTTTAATAGAGATAATAATTTAATAACTACTTTAATGCATAAATACAGTTTATAAACATCATAGTATGAAGCAATCACAACAGGGAAAAAGCAAGGGTTGCTACGGCCAGCTATGTTAGTGTGTATGTCGTCTAAGTAAGGGTCTGTAATTCTTCAAGGACTTATTGCTCGCCTGGAAGAATCTTAGAAGTTATGGCGAAATAAACGTAGGCTTGCGTAGCCAGGAGCTGAAAACGTAACACTCCTTGTGTCAGTAAAGTAAACCAGTCATATTTATATATAGCATATATTGAAGAACGATGTATATTTTCAGACATGATATCCCTGGGATCTCCGCTGTTGGGTCACACAAGCCCCCCGCTGGAGCGTGACCGGGAAGACCGGGAGCGGGACCGTGACCGAGACCGTTCCAGCCCCGAGAGCGACCTGGCCAGCTCCAAGCGGATCCGTACAGCGTTCACCAGCACACAACTCCTGGAGCTGGAGCGGGAATTCGCATCCAACATGTACCTGTCACGTCTACGTCGTATTGAGATCGCCACCTATCTCCGTCTGTCGGAAAAGCAGGTCAAGATCTGGTTCCAGAACAGGAGGGTCAAGTACAAGAAGGAAGAGGGTGGCGGTGGAGACTTAGGGAGATGCTGTTGCCTGAGGTCCTGCTCCTCGGCCAAAAGGACCAAGGACGGCTCGGAGTCTGGAGACTCTCATGAGACCTGCCAGCAAAGGCAGATTGATCCCATCAACAACCACCAGCCGCTACACTCGTGACCCGTATGTTAGTGTGGAAACAAGACTGAAAATCAAGTAATCCAGTAACAAACATATTTGTACTTTATCATAGGGTACACTTCTCTCTAATTTTTTAATCTGTCACTATAAATTTTCTTTTAGTAATTGTAAAAGATTAATACACTAAAGATCAATGCTTATTAATTAAAAGTAAAAATTTTTAAATTGGACTGCTACAAACATATGTACTAACTTTTAGATTTTACGTAATTAGTTTTCTTGCATTAGATTTTAGATGGATTTAATTTTAGGTGGGACTATTGCATGACGGAAATTCCTGAAGATTCTTTGTGTTATTCCGATGATCCTCGACCCAAAAAAACTATAATCAGAAAACTCTTATAATTTACGCACAACGCGTAATATATAATACAATACAACGCGAGCTTGTGAACATGATAACTGCAGTAAATTACTTATATTGTTAAAAAGAAAGTACTTGCAATTTAGCTTTGATGAATTTTTTAGTCTGTCTTAACAAATGAAAGATTCATTTTGTCATAAGATAACAGTCATTCTAAATTCGAGCAATATTTCTAACTCTACTAATTCCCAACATAGATCCAGATCGATACATATTTTATCTATATATTACGTAATTATAAACAACTTTTGTTCTTCCATATTCATCGATATATCTTAAAGTATTTGAGAAGGTGGCCATCAAAAATTTGTTTAAAGTTTTAAATAATTAAATGTCGGTTATTATGCAATAAATCGCAAAACAAAAAACGTATTTTAAGGTTCTTAGGTAATTTAAAATAATGTTTGTTTCCACATGTTCATATATCGCGTATGGAATTCCAAGCAACATCTATTTCCACTTTTGTTTCTATAGATTTTAACGCTTTAAGGTGTTTAAAGTTGTATAAGCACATAATTGAATCTTTATAAGTGAATATGATTGGAAACATAATTTCGGATGTAACTAAATTAATTAAGTAAACTATTTTACAGAGCAATTTTTAAGTTTATAATATTATTTGTCTTATAAGGTTTCCAGATTATGGAGATTCTAAATGCTTGCAAGTGTTAAGGTTATACAACATTGAGAGTAATTGTTCCATCAGGGTTGTGCAAATTAAACATCTAAACTAATAATGCATCTTCATTTTAACATTTCGAGATGATGGCCTCATATAAAATATATCTTTCTTAGAACGAAGCTACGAGGTTTACTTATTCATTATACTTACTATCATATTATAAATCATCTTTAGAAAAATTTAATAAAACACACACACACACACACACACACACACACACACACACACACACACACACACACACACACACACACACACACACACACACACACACACACACACACACACATATATATATATATATATGTGTGTGTGTGTGTGTGTGTGTGTTTTTATTAAATTTTTCTAAAGATGATTTATAATATGATAGTAAGTATAATGAATAAGTAACCCTCGTAGCTTCGTTCTAAGAAAGATATATTTTATATGAGGCCATCATCTCGAAATGTTAAAATGAAGATGCATTATTAGTTTAGATGTTTAATTTGCACAACCCTGATGGAACAATTACTCTCAATGTTGTATAACCTTAACACTTGCAAGCATTTAGAATCTCCATAATCTGGAAACCTTATAAGACAAATAATATTATAAACTTAAAAATTGCTCTGTAAAATAGTTTACTTAATTAATTTAGTTACATCCGAAATTATGTTTCCAATCATATTCACTTATAAAGATTCAATTATGTGCTTATACAACTTTAAACACCTTAAAGCGTTAAAATCTATAGAAACAAAAGTGGAAATAGATGTTGCTTGGAATTCCATACGCGATATATGAACATGTGGAAACAAACATTATTTTAAATTACCTAAGAACCTTAAAATACGTTTATATATATATATATATATATATATATATATATATATATATATATATATATGACAGTTATTTGGTCTTCCGATCATATGTTAGTTTGCTTATTTAAACGCATATGTGACAGATACGGCCAAATACAAAATAATTGAATCGGAAAAAGTAAGCGCTCTGTGGTGTAATGGTAGCACATTCACCCGGCAAGTGAGAGATCCGGGTTCGACTCCCGGCGGAGCAAGTACTTTTTGCGATTCAATGTTTATTGAAATTAAATAAGGCTATTGCCATTTATAAAGTTTAACGTATATATATATATATATATATATATATATATATATATATATATATATATATATGATAATATGTAAAAATATTTATACAGCAATCTTAAAGTTTATATGTTTTTGACAACATACCTTTTTTGATGATTTAGTTAATTTGAAAATTGAAAATCGCCAGAGCAGTCCAGAGTCTTATACAGATCTTACGGGCTCAGTAAAATTACGTATTAACATTGTTATATATTTTAAAACTCTGTATAAAAATATATTAGGCCTACGCTTTGTAATATCATCAACAGATTATTCATTTTTACCTTGTCATTAAACGTCATTATAGTAGTAAACTGTCAAACATTTTTACTTACAGACGCTTGATTTTAAAGAGTGGTTAATTTTATACAATTAAATGCAATTTTTTATGATAAAACACACTTGAGAACTTTTGTGGCATACGGTTACTATCTATATGTGTTGTAGATATTTTTTATAAATTAAGCCCATTTTATACATTAGTATTATATTGTTCATACAAAACTGTAAATTTTTCTTGAAAGAACAATATATGTGTATTATCTATGTTTATAAATAGAGCGGTAATGTACATAACATTTTACAGTAGACTATAGCCTTACTAACAAAGCCTTTGCCTGATAAAATAAATATAACATTGACTCATAATTATATATTGAACTTTTTGTGCCTTCTTTAAAAACCTACTGTAAAATGTTAGACTTAAAAATTGTGAATCAAAGGAAATATTGTTAGATTCTTGATAAATATTCTAGCAACTTAAATATTCATATATTTGTAATAAGTTTTTGTATATTACGAAGTAATATTCAATATTCCACACTTGTATATATTCTTCGATTTGTGATATTTTGTGTACATATTGTATAAATAAATATTTATATTTCTAATCAATATTTTAATTCATTTGTCTCCCATTCAATTTATAAAATAAGTTTAGTAATAGTATCACAGAAATAATTAGTTTTTCTAGTAAGCTGCCACGTCTTCTGAAGAGCCAGAAGTAGGGAAACGATCTTGATATTCAACCAATAAGAACAATGTGAATCTTAAAACTCTTATATGCTTTTATTTTTGGTCATAGAGCTGAGGAAGATGTCTCATACATCTATATATATATATATATATATATATATATATACATACATATATATATTATATATATATATATATATATATATATATATATATATATATATATATATACTCTTCGAAGTACTTTATAGTGTACACAAAAACAGAATCAAAAATTCAGTGCTCATGTTTAATTTTCGAGTTGACACAACCCTTCTTCAGAACACACTGAATTAAAACATATAAACAGAACTCAAACCAAAAACAAAAGACATAACCAAAATAAAATTTTAACAAATAAATACCATAAACAACAAGATCCCAATCAGCTGTATGTAGAATATTTGTAAATGTTTACATAGAACTAAAATTTTTTTTGTCATAAAAAGGAAAAGAGAATCATCTTAGGTTCAACCCATCTGGTTGCTTGATTTTAAAATTAATTGATGTGCGATTTCAAACATTTTCTTAAATTTATCAGATTGGTATTTTGGTTGGGGTTTGGCTCTAAATGGTATATTCCTTTTAGGCTGAAGCAATTTTCTAATTTATTTTGATTGTGTTGAATCGCAATGAGCAGATAATGGTCTCTCATAATTTTGATGAGCATACATCAAATCGATGATTGGTCATTCTCACTCTTAATGGAGTGATGGTTTTTCCAATATAGTCTTTGGGACAGAATTTACAGGTTAGTTGATAAATTATGTTTTTTGTAGTGCAATCAATGTTACCTTTAATAGGATATTCTTTTTCAGTTGTGCTACTTTTAAACGATTTAGAATTTATTAACATCTTACAAATGCCGCATCTTGGCTTGTTACAAGGATTGCACACATTACATTTGATGTTATTACTTTTTGTATTGCCTTCATACTTTAATTTCGGGTCTAGAGAGAATGTTTTTGTAAATTTGGAGGTTTTTTAAAAATTACTTTGGGGGGCTTAGAAAATAAATTTCTAGTTTCAGGGGAAGATTCCAAAATAGGAAAAGAAACCTTTAGAATTTTGTTGATTTTATGAAGGCCAGGAAAATATTGGGTGATAAATTTAGGATCATTAGGATTAATAGCACTAGAAATATTTTTAGGTGCTCTGATTTGTCTATCAACAAGATTTTTTGGATACCCCCTTTCAAAAAGTACATGGGACAGTCTGTTTATGTAGTTATGGAAGTCAGATTGATTGCTACAAAGATTTTTTGCTCTTATTGATAAACTCTTGGGTATAGATTCTTTTTAATGTGAACTGGATGGGCAAGCTGGTGAAATGCAAATATTGCATTTTGTTACTGTCTTTGACATGAATTTTTGTTTTCAAATTGTGATTTTCAATAAATACATCAGTATCCAAGAATGTTACTGAATCTGGTGAGATAGACCATGTAAATGTTTAAAATGCTAAATTTATTGAGGTTAAAAAGAAAGTCGTTAAGTTCTTTGATACCATGCTGCCATATTATAAAAAATATCATCTATGTACTGAACCAAATTAGAGGTTTATAATTTGACTGGTTAAAAAATTCTTTTCCAATAGTCCCATAAAAAGATTGGCATAAGAAGGAGCCATCCGTGTGCCCATAGCAGTTCCCTTTGTTTGAAGGTAATTTTGGTCTTGAAATTTAAAATTATTTAAGGTTAAGGATCATGGTCATAAGTTTGAGAAATGAAATTAGTACTAGGTTTGGAATCGTTTGGGCGTGAATCAAGGTAATTTTGGGCAGCGCTGAGACCATCATCTGTAGGAATATTTGTATACAAAGATTCTACATCGACAGTACACAATAAGATGTCGTCAGGCAAGGGTTGAATTAATTTGAGCTAATTTAGTTAAAAAGTCATTTGTGTCCTTGATATAGGAAGGAAGTGTTCTTACAAACGGCTGCAAGATGTCGTCAACATAAGCAGATATCCTTTCCGTAGGGCATCCATAGCTGGAGATGATAGGCCTGCCAGGCGGTGGTCTGGTAGACTTGTGTGTTTTCGTTAAAGTGTTAAAACACTGGAGTTCTAGGACATCTAGGTGTTAGTAGTTTCAATGGCTTTCTGAGACAATCCCTCTTGAAGACCGTTGTTCATAAGGTAATTTTGGATTTGTTCATTATGTTGAGGAGAAGGATCTTCATCTAATTTTTCATATGTTGATGTGTCATTCAGTGTCTTTGTGATTCACCAATATAATCTAAAGAATTCATCAGAACGATAGAGTTACCTTTGTCGCTGGTAAAATAATTATGTCTTTGTTTTCCACGTAGTGATTTAATTGCTCTAAATTCATTTTCAGATAAGTTTTTGGTAGTATTTAAGTTGTTAGGAAACGAGGAATTTGATAGATTGGCTAGGACGACATTTATGAATTCTTCAACAGGATGATTAGTTGGTAAAGGTGGAGGTTCCCAACCTGGATTTGTTTTGAATTTTGATAAAACAGTCAGGAACTTTTTCAGTTATATTTTTGATTTCCTGTATTTTGGACAGTAAAAAAAATACTTTAATCTTATACTGCGTGCAAAATTAAGGGCATCCGTAACAAGTTTGAAGTGGTCAAATCTTGGTGGTGTGGTTGAAAAAGTTAGGCCTTTTTCTAATATCGATCTTTCGTGAACATTTGGTGAATAGTTAGACAGGTTTTCAATTCGCAAGGTTTCTTCATTGCTGTAGTTAAATGGACGTAAGTTGTAGCTATGATTGTCAGACTTAAGTTTGGTGGTTGTAATTGGACGAAGACTGTTGATTTGGCTTAATATCGGTAGCATCAATGGTATTCTTGGTATTTTATGGTTTTAATAGAAGTTGTAGTTTGCAGAGGAGTGTTATCGGAAGAATTGGAAGGATGGTTATCGGAGGAATTGGAAGGGATTTCAAAGGAAGACGTAGATATTATTGGGAAATTTGGAAGTAAATTTTGATTATCAAGAATGTTTTCAGTAACACATTGAAGATGTTTGTCGAAAGGCTTGTTGTGGAATACAAGGATAAGAATCTGAGTTGATAGTGGGGAGTAGAAGTAGGTTATTTTTTATCAGAAATTGAACTATTACCAGTACAAAAAACGATGTGAAAATTGGACTATTATTTTGGTATTTATCAGCTGAATTGCAATAGTTTTTAGAATTCGCTTGCAGATTTGACAACTTGAGATGTAACGAATTGAATTTTTTAGATATAAATTTCTGTGAGTTTGATAATATTATATTAAGGTCATAAATTGCGTCTTGATACTTATTAGAAATCTCCAAATGTAGCAGTTTAAGTTGTTTTCCGTGGTGTTGGGCAAGAGTCTTGTATGAATTCAAAACTAGATTAGTTAATTCAAAGCTAGTTTTTATGGCTAAAACCAATAACACTACTGTGAAATTTCAGGGGGAAGACCAGTTAGTGGAAATTTGGGTTGCAGGCCACGTGGTGTGAGATCTAAGGATAGGCAAGCTGTCAAAAACATGATGTGGCAATTTAACTTAGCAATTTTGTTGGCGTGATATCTAAATTGCTGCAGATAAGAAGATTTATCTAAACAATTGAAGTGGCTCGAGTTTCTGTTCATTGTTCACAAGGAGATAAAGAAAAACACAATACCAGTAGGCGTATAGATCTTCTGTAATGCCAATCGGCTTCAATACTCTTCGAAGTACTTTATAGTGTACACAAAAACAGAATCAAAAATTCAGTGCTCATGTTTAATTTTCGAGTTGACACAACCCTTCTTCAGAACACACTGAATTTAAAACATATAAACAGAACTCAAACCAAAAACAAAAGACATAACCAAAATAAAATTTTAACAAATAAATACCATAAACAACAAGATCCCAATCAGCTGTATGTAGAATTATTTGTAAATGTTTACATAGAACTAAAATTTTTTTGTCATAAAAAGGAAAAGAGAATCATCTTAGGTTCAACCCATCTGGTTGCCTTGATTTTTAAAATTAATTGATGTGCGATTTCAACATTTCTTAAATTTTATCAGATTGGTATTTTGGTTGGGGTTTGGCTCTAAATGGTAAATTCCTTTTAGGCTGAAGCAATTTTCTAATTTATTTTGATTGTGTTGAATCGCATGAGCAGATAATGGTCTCTCATAATTTTGATGAGCAACATCAAATCGATGATTGGTCATTCTCACTCTTAATGGAGTGATGGTTTTTCCAATATAGTCTTTGGGACAGAATTTACAGGTTAGTTGATAAATTATGTTTTTTTGTAGTGCAATCAAATGTTACCTTTAATAGGATATTCTTTTTCAGTTGTGCTACTTTTAAACGATTTAGAATTTATTAACATCTTACAAATGCCGCATCTTGGCTTGTTTACAAGGATTGCACACATTACATTTGATGTTATTTACTTTTTGTATTGCCTTCATACTTTTAATTTCGGTCTAGAGAGAATGTTTTGTAAATTTGGAGGTTTTTTAAAAATTACTTTGGGGGGGCTTAGAAAATAAATTTCTAGTTTTCAGGGGAAGATTCCCAAAATAGGAAAAGAAACCTTTAGAATTTTGTTGATTTTATGAAGGCCAGGAAAATATTGGTGATAAATTTAGGATCATTAGGATTAATAGCACTAGAAATATTTTTAGGTGCTCTCTGATTTGTCTATCAACAAGATTTTTTGGATACCCCCTTTCAAAAAGTACATGGGACAGTCTGTTTATGTAGTTATGGAAGTCAGATTGATTGCTACAAAGATTTTTTGCTCTTATTGATAAACTCTTGGGTATAGATTTTTTAATGTGAACTGGATGGCAGCTGGTGAAATGCAAATATTGCATTTTGTTACTGTCTTTGACATGAATTTTTGTTTTCAAATTGTGATTTTCAATAAATACATCAGTATCCAAGAATGTTACTGAATCTGGTGAGATAGACCATGTAAATGTTAAAAATGCTAAATTTATTGAGGTTAAAAAGAAAGTCGTTAAAGTTCTTTGATACCATGCTGCCATATTATAAAAATATCATCTATGTACCTGAACCAAATTAGAGGTTTATAATTTTGACTGGTTAAAAAATTCTTTTTCCAATAGTCCCATAAAAAGATTGGCATAAGAAGGAGCCATCCGTGTGCCCATAGCAGTTCCCTTTGTTTGAAGGTAATTTTGGTCTTGAAATTTAAAATTATTTAAGGTTAAGATCATGGTCATAAGTTTGAGAATGAAATTAGTACTAGGTTTGGAATCGTTTTGGGCGTGAATCAAGGTAATTTTGGGCAGCGCTGAGACCATCATCTGTAGGAATATTTGTATACAAAGATTCTACATCGACAGTACACAATAAGATGTCGTCAGGCAAGGGTTGATTAATTTGAGCTAATTTAGTTAAAAAGTCATTTGTGTCCTTGATATAGGAAGGAAGTGTTCTTACAAAACGGCTGCAAGATGTCGTCAACATAAGCAGATATCCTTTCCGTATGGGCATCCATAGCTGGAGATGATAGGCCTGCCAGGAGGTGGTCTGGTAGACTTGTGTGTTTTCGGTAAAGTGTAAAACACTGGAGTTCTAGGACATCTAGGTGTTAGTAGTTCAATGGCTTTCTGAGACAATCCCTCTTGAAGACCGTTGTTCATAAGGTAATTTTGGATTTGTTCATTATGTTGAGGAGAAGGATCTTCATCTAATTTTTCATATGTTGATGTGTCATTCAGTTGTCTTTGGTGATTCACCAATATAATCTAAAGAATTCATCAGAACGATAGAGTTACCTTTGTCGCTGGGTAAAATAATTATGTCTTTGTTTTCACGTAGTGATTTAATTGCTCTAAATTCATTTTCAGATTAAGTTTTTGGTAGTATTTAAGTTGTTAGGAAACGAGGGAATTTGATAGATTGGCTAGGACGACATTTATGAATTCTTCAACAGGATGATTAGTTGGTAAAGGTGGAGGTTTCCCAACCTGGATTTGTTTTGAATTTTGATAAACAGTCAGGAACTTTTTCAGTTATATTTTTGATTTCCTGTATTTTGGACAGTAAAAAAATACTTTAATCTTATACTGCGTGCAAAATTAAGGGCATCCGTAACAAGTTTTGAAGTTAGAAGTGGTCAAATCTTGGTGTGGGTGAAAAAGTTAGGCCTTTTTCTAATATCGATCTTTCGTGAACATTTTGGTGAATAGTTAGACAGGTTTTCAATTCGCAAGGTTTCTTCATTGCTGTAGTTAAATGGACGTAAGTTGTAGCTATGATTGTCAGACTTAAGTTGGTGGTTGTAATTGGACGAAGACTGTTGATTTGGCTTAATATCGGTAGCATCAATGGTATTCTTGGTATTTATGGTTTTAATAGAAGTTGTAGTTTGCAGAGGAGTGTTATCGGAAGAATTGGAAGGATGGTTATCGAGGAATTGGAAGGGATTTCAAAGGAAGACGTAGAAATTATTGGGAAAATTTGGAAGTAAATTTTGATTATCAAGAATGTTTTCAGTAACACATGAAGATGTTTGTCGAAAGGCTTGTTGTGGAATACAAGGATAAGAATCTGAGTTGATAGTGGGGAGTAGAAGTAGGTTATTTTTATCAGAAATTGAAACTATTACCAGTACAAAAACGATGTGAAATTGGACTATTATTTTGGTAATTTATCAGCTGAATTGCAATAGTTTTTAGAATTCGCTTGCAGATTTGACAACTTGAGATGTAACGAATTGAATTTTTTAGATATAAATTTCTGTGAGTTTTGATAATATTATATTAAGGTCATAAATTGCGTCTTGATACTTATTAGAAATCTCCAAATGTAGCAGTTTAAGTTGTTTTCCGTGGGTGTTGGGCAAGAGTCTTGTATGAATTCAAAACTAGATTAGTTAATTCAAAGCTAGTTTTTATGGCTAAACCAATAACACTACTGTGAATTTCAGGGGAAGACCAGTTAGTGGAAATTTGGGTTGCAGGCCACGTGGTGTGAGATCTAAGGATAGTTGGTGGTTGTAATTGGACGAAGACTGTTGATTTGGCTTAATATCGGTAGCATCAATGGTATTCTTGGTATTTATGGTTTTAATAGAAGTTGTAGTTTGCAGAGGAGTGTTATCGGAAGAATTGGAAGGATGGTTATCGGAGGAATTGGAAGGGATTTCAAAGGAAAGACGTAGAAATTATTGGGAAATTTGGAAGTAAATTTTGATTATCAAGAATGTTTTCAGTAACACATGAAGATGTTTGTCGAAAGGCTTGTTGTGGAATACAAGGATAAGAATCTGAGTTGATAGTGGGGAGTAGAAGTAGGTTATTTTTATCAGAAATTGAACTATTACCAGTACAAAAACGATGTGAAATTGGACTATTATTTTGGTATTTATCAGCTGAATTGCAATAGTTTTTAGAATTCGCTTGCAGATTTGACAACTTGAGATGTAAACGAATTGAATTTTTTAGATATAAATTTCTGTGAGTTTGATAATATTATATTAAGGTCATAAATTGCGTCTTGATACTTATTAGAAATCTCCAAATGTAGCAGTTTAAGTTGTTTTCCGTGGTGTTGGGCAAGAGTCTTGTATGAATTCAAAACTAGATTAGTTAATTCAAAGCTAGTTTTTATGGCTAAACCAATAACACTACTGTGAATTTCAGGGGGAAGACCAGTTAGTGGAAATTTGGGTTGCAGGCCACGTGGTGTGAGATCTAAGGATAGTTTGGGTGGTTGTAATTGGACGAAGACTGTTGATTTGGCTTAAATATCGGTAGCATCAATGGTATTCTTGGTATTTATGGGTTTTAATAGAAGTTGTAGTTTGCAGAGGAGTGTTATCGGAAGAATTGGAAGGATGGTTATCGGAGGAATTGGAAGGGATTTCAAAGGAAGAAGACGTAGAAATTATTGGGAAATTTGGAAGTAAATTTTGATTATCAAGAATGTTTTCAGTAACACATGAAGATGTTTGTCGAAAGGCTTGTTGTGGAATACAAGGATAAGAATCTGAGTTGATAGTGGGGAGTAGAAGTAGGTTATTTTTATCAGAAATTGAACTATTACCAGTACAAAAAACGATGTGAAATTGGACTATTATTTTGGTATTTTATCAGCTGAATTGCAATAAGTTTTTAGAATTCGCTTGCAGATTTGACAAACTTGAGATGTAACGAATTGAATTTTTTAGATATTAAATTTCTGTGAGTTTGATAATATTATATTAAGGTCATAAATTGCGTCTTGATACTTATTAGAAATCTCCAAATGTAGCAGTTTAAGTTGTTTTCCGTGGTGTTGGGCAAGAGTCTTGTATGAATTCCAAAACTAGATTAGTTAATTCAAAGCTAGTTTTTATGGCTAAACCAATAACACTACTTGTGAATTTCAGGGGGAAGACCAGTTAGTGGAAATTTGGGTTGCAGGCCACGTGTGTGAGATCTAAGGATAGATAGTTGGTGGTTGTAATTGGACGAAGACTGTTGATTTGGCTTAATATCGGTAGCATCAATGGTATTCTTGGTATTTATGGTTTTAATAGAAGTTGTAGTTTGCAGAGGAGTGTTATCGGAAGAATTGGAAGGATGGTTATCGGAGGAATTGGAAGGGATTTCAAAGGAAGACGTAGAAATTATTGGGAAATTTGGAAGTAAATTTTGATTATCAAGAATGTTTTCAGTAACACATGAAGATGTTTGTCGAAAGGCTTGTTGTGGAATACAAGGATAAGAATCTGAGTTGATAGTGGGGAGTAGAAAGTAGGTTATTTTTATCAGAAATTGAACTATTACCAGTACAAAAAACGATGTGTAATTGGACTATTATTTTGGCAACGCCGATGTAGAGTCAAAAAGTGTATGTTTTCGATCCATTGTACACTTACATATACTTTATTATAAAATGGGCTTTAAGTTTAAACCAGAAATTTATTTTAAAGACAAATATACATCATAACTTAGTGCCTTCAAATAGCGTTTGGCTATTTAATATATGTAACTGTCTCGTAATTACAATTTTTATTGTGCAGGCGATTTGAAAAACTTCTATCTTATGCCAGCACTGCCTGGTGGCGAATTACATCAATGGGCATAGTATATATACCTTCTCTGTGGAAAAAAAACATATACATAAAAATTTTCATAATGGTCGGTTTAAATAGTTTACGACTCCATAAAGGACAAACACACAAATATTCATTTATATATATATATATATATATATAAATGAATATTTGTGTGTTTGTCCTTTATGGAGTCGTAAACTATTTAACCGACCATTATGCAAATTTTTATGTATATGTTTTTTTCCACAGAGAAGGTATATATATTATGCCCATTGATGTAATTCGCCACCAGGCAGTGAGTGCTGCAAAAGATAGAAGTTTTCAAATCGCCTGCACAATAAAAATTACAATTACGAGACAGTTACATATATTAAATAGCCAAACGCTATTTGAAGGCACTAAGTTTGATGTATATTTGTCTTTAAAATAAATTTCTGGTTTAACTTAAAGCCCATTTTATAATAAAGTATATGTAAGTGTACAATGGATCGAAACATACACTTTTGACTCTACATCGGCGTTGGAAATACAATTCACTTGAACCAGAAGTGCTCACATACTGTACAGGCAAAGCTTACGAAAAGCGTGCGAAGCCGTGGGAAACAGCTTGTAATTAATAAATATCCAAACGCCTTCTAGTTTTTCTGGTAAATTGCTCTTATGTTGTTTGAATACATTAACTATAAAATACAAAAGAGTTTAAATTGTTTTAATAGGAGTTGAAAAAATTAAAACGTGTATACAAAACTATTTAAAAATAAGACACATTCAATAGTTCTACGATTAAAAATAAGGCAGTAAACGTGTGTGAAGTTTAATATCGTTCTTATGAGGTTAAAACCAAGATGGCCGCCAGTGGAGAAGTTTATTAAAACAACAATGTTTATAATAACAATTTAAAAAAGCTACAGAAATATCGAAATGTAGTTTTCTTTGTAATAATAGTGGGTCAATGTATTGAACGTACTATAAAATACTCTTATCATATCTCTACAGCCATAAAGACAAAATCCGATCAGTCCCCAGGCAACAGTTCTACATGTATAGAAACACGAAGTCGTGTAAGAAATATGACTTCTGTACAGTAAAAATCCACTAAGAAACCTGTTTAATTTCCACCCCTGAGTCTCCATGTCATTAAAATTTACACTTTATTTTATTATTCAAGGGGATTACTCTGTGTTCTATAGGCCACTATAGGTTAGATTTATTTATTGGTTGGATTTATCTCTGAAAGCTATTTATCTATATCTCTGTGAAATGTTGTCATACATGACATATCTGGTTTCATGACAAATCTAGGAAACTTCACACTCTATAGATTCCGTATATGGCAAGTAAAAGTGTTAGCTGTGATGGCTCTCGAGATGACCCTCGTTGCAATCGGAGGGGATCCCGGGCTCTCATACTTATGGACTTTGGAGGGTGTTGGGAGCTCACTGCCTCTCTTGTATAGAAGAAACATTTGGGATTTTGTTAGCTTGTAAGAGATTCTTGCCACTGACAGATACCCATCTTTCAGTATGCAGAAGCTCCTGGCCTCTAGAAGATCCTGTGCTCGAGTTCCTTTGTTTGAAATTTTAGATTATAACTAGATCTATTTTCAAGATTTTCTATTTCTATGATGAACGTTTTTCTCTGTGATATCGGTCTAGTATGTTATTTGCGAATTTCGTTATTAAATTAATTTTATACGTTTCGTGATTGGGCACAGTTTGCTGCGTAATTAGGAGCATATATTCAAAATAAAGACATTTTCCTTTGCGTTTTGTGCTCACCATTAGCCATTTTACATTAATGTTTTCGTGAGTTTGGTTCTCGGAAGCTTCTACGTAAAACAAAAAACTTAGTGAAGAGGTTTCGCTGACGAATAATATGTCTAGTGGGTGTTCCTCCATCAAGTTGTTTTATTGTGTTACAATAAATGATATAATAAATGACATAAAACAAACAAATGAGAAATTGTGTCGTTTTTAGTTCGACATGGAGTTTTAAATTAATTTTATTTGTGTATAAAATTAAGCAGGCATTGTCCTTTAGCTGTTGATACACTGTTGTTTCTTTGTTTTAGACGAACTTCAAAATCAAAGTCGAAGAAGCAGTAGTGTATCTATAATTTCTCTGGTGGGTTCTTTTGCTGAAAGAAATCACTTAAATATTCAAGAGATTTTTATGTTGTTTTGAACTTCTTCATCCGACCCCCAGCCTCCGATAGAACTTGATACAAACGGTTATAGGTTTAAGCAGTGGGGCAGTGGTAGACTGGTATGCATTTACTAGATACGTGTTTATACACAACATGATGGATCATCAGTGACTTCTGCAAGGCCTAAGATTGTTTGTCACAAGGAGAGTACCGATGCAGGCAATTTGTACCATTCAGCAAAATTCAAAGACCCAGGCACCAGTGCCCACACCAACACCATTGACGGGGTTGGTAGAAGGCACGGACTACAATTCCCCGGTACGGCGTTTGGAAGAAACATTTTACTGGATATTTTTCCGAATTCCAATTCAAGCAACGTTATGTACCCTTGATCCATCTTCATAACGTTTTTAAAGCTGCCGCCAATTAGTATCTCCTCCTCTTCATTAAATATTCTGTAAGTTCAATTATTTTCATTAAATTTCATAATTATTTTATTTATTTCGTTTTAATTTTCTTTGGTTATATTTGTTACTTTTAGTTTTATTTTTTTAGCTACCGGTACGTCATTATCTGTTGGACCAGCTTCATAGCTGTTATAAGTTATATCCTTCTCTTCCTTAAATAAGTTTATATTATTTTTATTTCATCATTTCATTTTATTATATCATTTGACTGTATTTTTAAATTTTAATTGTGTTTGAAATGTTATTACTTTAAGTCCTGTGTTGGTTGGTTGCGCCCGAGTAGGCCACTTTTCTAACGTCAGATCACGTTGGACGAACTTTGGATAGGGTGGAAACAAGCTCTCACGTGATCTGAGCTCGAATTTAGGTACTATCTCGAGAATTTCTTTCTTCTTTTTTGCCAGAAATACGGAAGGCGCTCCAAAGTTCACACTGATGGCCAGGGCCATTTACGACGAAATTCCAGTTATTATTTCAGCATTTATCACTTCCATATCTATTGCACTACTCTCGAATACCTTGATTTTCTTATTTTAAATTGAGAGTTTGACAAAATAAAATGAAATAGCTAAAGTCAACAGTTACCTACTTTTCTCCTAATATCTTCATTTTAGCATTCTCTCTCAAAAAACGATCAATATTGTATTCCACGCTTCACATGTTAATTATGTCTTCGAAAGCCCTATGCCTCTAAAAAAAGACATCTACTCGGATATATTGTGGTGTATTTGTGTTCCTAAACCGGATGAGTTAAGACAGTTGTTTAGTTGGAGGCGATAGGGATACGTGGCCTTCTCATGGTTTCAAAGTTATCTGAATAATAGGCAACAGTATGTGACAATTTTTGGAGCTGAGAGCGAACTCCTTCCAGTTCATTACGGCGTAGTACAGGGCAGTACTCTGGGGCCAATTTTATTTTTAATATACATTAACAACGTCTCAAAATTGAACTTAATGAGTAAAATGTAACACTCTACTATTTGTTCGGTCAAAACAGAGGGAATAAACTCAAATAAAAGCTTTGAAAGATCTCCATATGCTAAAAAAATGGCTTGATCAAAATTTTATTTCTTTAAACATTCTTAAAACTAAATTTATGCCACTCTCGCTGTTTAAAAATTCACATTAATTTCTCCAAGATATTGTTATCCACCGCTGTCACAATTACCTTGGCACTACGTGTGGATGTAGATCTGTCGAAAATGTGAGTAATTATAAATACCTACGTGTCACATTTGACCGCCGATTAAAATGGACAGAGCCTTAAATTTACTAAAAAAGAACCTACGGATATTTGAATTTCAAATATATATTTACGGAAATACATAATCGTATTTGCAATTCATCAGCTGAGTAATGTTCTAGGCAGGCGAGAATTAAGATTGGAGTACTATGAGTATGTCCGATCGCTGCTCTCTTTTGGAAGAATCGCTTGGGGTGGTTCAAATTAAAGAATACTTGAACTAATCAATGTTGTTCAAAAACTATAATAAAAAGAAGATTTAAAAAGTCCCGGCGACTTCCAACTGACACTCTATACAGAGAAACTCAAATATTTACTATAAGACAACTTTATATCAAGAGTCTCCAACTTTTTATTAATCAAAATTCCAATAACCATTCTCCATTTTCACATTTAAATAATACCCGCTATTCCAATAGTACTGGAATTCGATCTCTTAGAGTGAATAAATCGATTTCAACTACTAATTGCTACTACATCTCCCAAATTTTATATCGAAATATTTCTTCAAATTCAAACAATACTAATACTTTTTCTGCACCTTCAATTTTTATTTAGCAAAACACATCAATAAAATAATTTTTAATTTAACTGAGTCGGAGGCCGAGTCACTGATAGCGACCAACTATGAACAGTTTTGACCGCTACCTCTCCGCCCGCCCCCTAGATGCACTCTGTCACATTGACTCCAGACATATATACATTGGCATTGGTTACATATAGTTTGGGGTTGTGCTTTGAGTGATTACGTCAAACAACAATAGTTTCCTAATCCTTTTTGGATAATTATTGCAATTATTGTTTTTATCTGGAGCAACACGGGTCTTCGCACAGGCCTGATTGCCTATTTAGAGCAATTTCCTTAGAGCAACCTTTCCTCAGGCAGATAAAATAATAATTTACTATAAGAAACCTGTTAAGTTACTTTAATTTGTTTCTTTAGTATAATAATAATTATAACGTGTATCTTTTCCATTCCTGTGTATATTGTAAAATCTTGATGGAAACTAAACTAACTAACTAAAAAAAGAATGCTAGCAGAACATCACAGAATAAAGTGTATATATACAGTTGCTCCAACTGCACCATCGAAGTACCTTTCGTTCACAAGTTCGTGTCCTTCCTTCTGATGATAAAGTCTGTTAGAGTGTTTTTGCTAAGCTTTAACATATTACATCCTTAAATTTTAGTGGTTTTAAAGGTAGAATATTATATTTATTTCCTAGACATTGATTACGCTCGTTAGCGAGCTACGGCTAGCGAAAGATTTCGTCCGATTTTTCTATGGAAAGACGGAAATAAAGCGAAACTTGTGTTTTTATGCCATAAAAATAGTTGTTAAATTTATTTAATTATATGTAAAATTAACCGAAAATTGAATAAAATACGTCCAGATCTGTAAGACCACCCATTTCTGAGGTATCATACAAAACATGCAAAATTCGGTCTCGAAAAACATGCTTTGTTTAGATTTGAAGTACATTAACTTCATTAAATGGGTAATAAACACGGAATTTTTACAGCCAAAACGTATAGATAATGTAATTCTGAAGAGAATGATATAGGCTAAAATAGACCAGCAATAAACAATAAATAAATACAAAGTTAAAAAATTAATGTTTAATTATATAACAAAACTAGCCTAAACCCGCGGCTCCGCTCGCGTGGCAGTAGAGAGGGCTACATCAATCAAGCATCGAAAAGAAATACTAATCGCACGTGCGCTGTGACGGCTTAAAGCACTTTTTTTTCTTGGCGGCATTATGTTATTTTCCAATAAAATTCGTCAAAAAACTGCTCAAAGGAATTCTGTAAAAAAAATGTTGAGAAAAACATTCTTCAAAGAATATTTACATGAGAAAACAAAAATACTTGCCTATTTTTTTAAACCTTTTACTGATGGAAAATAACACTGTTCTTGGAAATTGTAAAAAAGATATCAAATCACGTTTATCAAAAATTTGACATTTGTGACACGTTGTAAATGTAAAAAAATGTTTGTTTACATAGAAACGTCAAAAATATTTATGTTTACTTAGTTACTGTCAAAAATAACAACAATTTTTTGTCGCATTATATATGTTTACAAAGAACAGCTGATTAAAAATTTGAAAAGACTCTTTCACTTAATAACATATGTTTGCTGCAATGCATTTCTTACGGGTATTTCTGTAACCAGTGGGGCGGAATCCTGAATCGGGAAAGGGATAAAAAGTATCCTATAACCTTCTACAGATCAAGACGAACAAATTTAAAAAAAAATTAGGCGAATCCGTCCAGCCGTTTGTGAGTGATGCTGTTACACACGAACAGTTTCATTTTTATATATATAGATAAATGTTGAATTAAATAAACACATACGTAAAATAAGACCAAAAATGCAATGCCTGTTTATTAAATGAACGCTCTTCTAACGAAATTAACATTTAAAGATGTTTTTTCAGTTAAGTAAATAGTTACAAAACATTTTCAATATAAAAGAATTTTAGGTTGAGAAACAAGATTTTTAAAATACAGCGTCAATTGAAATGCTTTTAGTTTATTGAAAATCGACAGTTGGCAACAGTGCTGCAACAATACCTGAATACAATACCTGAATACAAGTTATTATTTTAGAGATGTCAACAATTCAGCTGATTCAGTAACTCGTCTATCATCTTTGGCTTTTGCAGTGTATGTGTATTATTTGTACTTTATTCGTCTTACATTCTTGAAGCTCTCGTCTTATTGGAAATTATATATTAATTTAAACAAACTCTCCAATAATATAAAGTTTTTATTTTCTGAGGCCTTTCGTACTCAATGAGTACATCTTTGGACTCACACAACTGAATAAAAGTAATAATTATATTAATTATTATATTATTATTATTATATTATATATTATATTATATTAAGTATTATATTATTACTTTTATTCAGTTGTGTGAGTCCGAAGATGTACTCATTGAGTACGAAAGGCCTCAGAAAATAAAAACTTTATATTATTGGAGAGTTTGTTTAAATTAATATATTTATTCGCGTTGTTTAACGACAAGATGCCATTTACATTTTCAAATCAAGAGTACACAGATATTGTTTTCGTCTATATTTGCCAATAGAAATAGTCGTGCAGATAAACGTGAATATGACAAACGATTTCCGAATAGAAAAACACCTACTCACGTAAAGTTTGCATCGGTTTCCAATAACTTATATATATATATATATATATATATATATATATATATATATAAAAATGTAATATATATTATATATAATTAAATAAACTATATGTAAATTGTTTATGTAAGCGAAAATTGCATTGTGAGTAGGTCCTGAGCACAATAATCAATCCTAGGTCTTCATGAAGTCATGTTTTTATTGATTACAAAATCTGTACTTAAAAGACAGATTAGAATAGGAAGGGAGTTAATTAATGTTAATGTTTTAAAAGATACATTAATTTAAGCTCTATTGCACAATGAAATTGAAGAAAGCTTATATAAAATAATAATGTTTTAATAATAATCTTATTATATTTTAATTATAATACGGAATTTCGATTAATATTTTCAAGAATGTCATGCACTGAAGCAGAAGAAACCAAATGAAATCCAGAGTCACAGTTGATGAGGGAAAAGGGTTGCGACTGTCCATAATAAAGTGGGAGCTTGAAGAGTTTATTGCAGTTGGAAAATGAGAACCAACTTCAGTCTTGTTACTCTCTCTCCCCATTGTTTTCTATTGCAGTATAAATGTCCATCTAGAACTCTGTCCTCTGCCTTGAAGTTTCAGGTTAGCCGTTTATTATTATTTTATAACGTGTTAAAAATATTTATATCTTTGTGTTAATATTATACATTTTAAATACATAAATGACAAATAACGACATCCAGTATTTGACATTTTATTGAATAAATTAAAAAAGGTATTTAAGTTATTCTATTACATGGGTTACCTGCAGCAATTGTATAGTGGGAGGAGAGTTCTAATTCTTTAATACTTGTTCAATTTGATGATATTCAATCGCAAATATTTTAAAAACAAATGAAACTTCCTTTTATCCTATCCTTTGGAAATACTCTATGTCTATGTTAATTTTCGACTAATGAATTTACTCGTAGTTTTGTGATGTCTGAATTGTGGTTCTATTGGAATAAGTATTATATTCGATACATTAGATTTGTAATTATTAAATAAATATTAAATAATAGATTGTCGTGGTCCAATGGATAGCTTTCTAATAGGAAAAATTTACCTTTTTAGTTCTTCATATACCTGTAGTTTCAATGGGCCTAACTGTTAAGTGGATAGCTTCTGGTATGATGCTAATTTTTCATTTTTGTCATATAACATCAGAGCATTGCTATTCCAAGACAAGAATCTGTCTGTTCACCACTTTGTCGGCTCAACGTAAGTTTGTAAGCAGACTTTGATAAGTTTCTCACTTGTAACTCTTTCTGACACAAGCTTTGTAGTTTTACAGTGATTCTTTTTTGAGTGTGCAGGCCAAGTGGACTCCAAGTGTCTAGAAACATAAAATAATACTTACCTCACAACTAAATACATCTGCATATTTTGTTATCTCCAAACATTTCGGGTAGTTTCATAATTTTAATAATTTGGGTTTTTACTTTCTTCGTCTGACAAATGAATTTTAATTTTAAATATATTAATTTTTGTATATAATAGCTCTAGTAGCTTCATACAGCTCTCCCTACTAATGCCGGTCAATCTTTATTCTGGGCTTCATAATTATTACGGTTATTTAAGTTAGTTGTATTAATTATTTAATTTGTTACCAATAATGTATTGCAAGGTGTACGAGTGTAGCGTAAGCTGCTTCGCTGAGGTTATACATACATTTTCAAGTTCATATACATTACTATAGATGTTTCATTTTTCATTCTTTCTAACGGGAAATCTCATTTAAAAAGCAAATACAATGGTCAAGCATGGCACCTAGTATACAACAAAATCATTACGATAAATAGTAATAAATGAAATCATGCAGCTTAACTATCTTCAAATAAACAATGAACACAAAAGGCAACGAAATGTACAACAATATAATTTATAATATTATAAAACAGAAAATAAAATGTAACAGGAGGATAAGAGTAGAAGATATACTTAAAGAGAAGAAACATTTAATTATTATTTCATAACATTAAGTTGTGTTATCAATATCAATTGAATACAATCTTTTAACTAACGTGTTTACTACTAATATCCTACTATTAAAAAATATAAAATTTAAATTTAAATAATTATAAACTGGGAGATATTCAAATCATTGAAGACAAGCATGTTTAAAACTTAGACAGTGTTAATCTACAATTTATAATTTAGTTATTTATATAATGTTATAATATAATAAAATGTAAGTTAAAAAATTTGCAGTTATTTGCTGATATTGTGTTTCTGTATATGAGTGGTTGAGAGGCCATGTACTCAAAACGTGCTTCACAAGATCTATCCGACGATGACAGCCTTCTGAAAGGACTGGCGGATTTCTATATACAATTTATTGATTTTTCTTGCGGACAGACAGATAACCACAAAATAACGAAAATTTTACATCTCCCGACAGAAAGGACAAATGTAAAGATGATCGTTAATGCGTATAGGTACATTATAGATAATACATTGTAGGTAATAGGTACATTATATTGATACTACGTTGCAAAAAAGTTATGTACCACATTTTGGAAATGCCGCACTGCGATAAGGCGCTATAGGGTATATCACAACGATGAACATGGAACGATGTACCGTGAAAATATTAGTGCTAAGAAAATAATGACAAATAAAAGAATAAAATCATCACTACGAAAATTTTCAATTTGAATGATATAATAGATACACATTTGGAATGTGAAATAATTTAAAATCATTGTCAACCCCTCTTCTTGAGGCGACGAGGAACAGTGAGTACAAGGGAGGAGGAAGGGTGTTTGTGAGACAAGACCTCTTGCCGTTAAGGACCTGGGGAACTATTTGGGTACAAACAAGCGCGGAATCACAATGAAAGGAGACCGCACACCGTTCTAGAGCCCTCAACACATGTTGCGACCACAGAATCATGTAGCACCTATGACAAATTGAAAGAGGAATCACAAAAAGCCCCGGGGGCCATGAGGGGCACACTGACAGTATGAAATTGCTGTGAAATATTTAGCACTTGAAGAGTACAATGCAGTGCGATTTGGTGCGCCCAGGCAGCCGACAGACGCTTTGTAGCAGCGAGCGGCAGCTTCAAGGCGCTCACTTCTACTGCTGGCGGGCTGGTCCACTTTTGTTGTGTGAATCCCGCCTAGTACTGCTTTTACTCATATTTTATAGTTCACTCTTTTAGTTTAAGTTATATACCTTTCAATCGGTTTCGATAACTATTTGTTATGTTTTTACTATCGGGAAAAAATTGAATAGTAGAGGATTTATAGGACTAATGTGCGTTACTCCGAATATTTTTATCGTAATATTTTATGAGAAAGTAAAATATTAGTGTTGTCAATAATAAAGCATTAGTTCTTCAACCCTACTTCTAAAAGATAAGCTTGATTATCTAGTATGGATAACATGGATAAACAGGTCCTAACGTATTTAGATTTACTATCAATCAAATTTTGCAGCTAAAACCTTATTCACTTTTTACAATTTAAATACTTAATTTTATTAAATGGAATGTTTTAAGTTTGAATTTTAAATTGGTGGATTGTTTTAAAATTTTCAAAATATTTATTATTCCCCATCAATATAATTAGACGTTTCTATTAAGTACCCTATATAAGTACGCTTAATACTATTATGATGGTATAAATACGTAATTATTTAATTTTTCTGTTATATGTATAATTATTGAGCTTGAAGACTACTAAGTTCTTTAAACTTAGACTTACTATATAGTTTTGAAAATGCAATAATTTTACAGATATTAAACGAATGACTAAAATGAAGCTAAAGTGTGTTTGGCTGGAAGTAAGTGAAAGCACTTATCCAAGTGATAAAGTTCAGTTCTGTTCATCTGTGTGTTTGAATGTATGACTATTTTTTAGAGTTACAATTTTGAAATATATTACAATTTGAAGATAAACGGGTACATAATTGCATTCTTAGATCTTTTTTGTTTAAGTTAACAGTTAAAGCTAACAAAGTAGTGCTCCTAAAAACAGGATATATAAAAAAATAATATATTTCCATACGTTTCAAAAATAGTCTTTAACGTTTATATTGTTTCAAAAATTCACCCAAAAACAGGTTTAACATTAAATAAGGGGTTATTCTTATTTAGTTTTTAACATTAAAAAGGCGACAAGTACATGAGTTGAGAATGGGGGATGCTCGTGGACTTTTAGGTTATTCATTACCACGGAAGCACTTTAAAAACTGTCAGTGGTACGTTGATTCAATTTTGAAACTCTCGAGGATTGTCCAGGAGAAGTGTAAGTGTAAGGGTGTATCAAGTTTAATAACTAAATTAATGATCTTGGCACGAATAACTAATAAGAAAAGTTAATGCAGATGACTAATCGATACACCAATTTATTACCATCTTTTATAAAGCTTATTATTAAGCTTTGTTTTCTAGTTTACACTACGTCGAGAAATTGTCCATGTATTTAAAGTATTGAAATACTTAGGGCTTTCTGAGTCGATCCATCTTGTGCCACAGACTTTTGTTTAAGAGATAGTGGCTAGAGGTCGATGATTGAGATTTTCAGAAATTTATATCTCATCTTGGATATTAAGGGAACTTTACTTGGATGAATTGAATAATTTTCATCGTCATCGTGACGTAGACTGCCATGAGTTGGAAGTTGGTTGGGGGGATGTTTGGTTGAAGTGGGGGGGGGGGTAATCGCTCATCATAGTCTGGTTGGGTCAGGGGAAAAATTGGTATTTGAGGAAAAAATATAGTTATGGCATTAAAAAGTAATCTGATTATTTTATATTTATTATTAATAATGAGAATATTATTGAAATTACGGCTTTAACCCCAAAAATGGACTAAAATAATCAGTTAAATGGTATAAACTGTAAACATTTTTCGGAATATGGCACGAACGCTCCTTATAAGTAAACAAAAAATATTTATAAAATTGTAACGACGGAAATATATTTAGACCGTAATTCCAAAGATTATAAGTAGCTCTCTCACTTAACACGAATTGTTTAAAAAATAGGAGAGAACGACTACAATCGATAGTGTTACTGTTTGATTTATGTTTGGTTAGTTTGGCTTGTTTCCATTTGGGTTAAAAAAAAGGGAAGAATCAATTCAGTAACTCGTGAGAAAGCCCAGGACGTCTTAAATTGAGCATGAATTGAAAGACAGGTTGAAGGAAAGGTAACATGGGAACTGCTTGAGAATTCTGTCCACAGTTACTCCAGTTCGATCCTGCACAAGAGGAAGAGTTGTCTAGATGCAGTCGTAGATACAGCCCGTACAGTACAGTAAAGATGGGTGGTAGGGGAGTCGGGGTGTACTTGAGCCCTTGTTAAGTCCGCCTACCTAACAATACTCACTTGAACCCGCATATAACGATGTTATCTGGAGTGCGACCGTCGCATCGGCAGGACCTGTAAAATCTGGAAACTAACAAAACAGCATTCCCATGCAGCATTCGTGCAGTCCCCGTCTTCGTCTAGAATACTCGAAACATCTTCCCTACCACTAACATCTATGTCTGAAATGAATTTGAGAATTTATTTTTGAGTCGTATGATATAAAATAACGTGGGGAGATCCTTTAACACATAATGTCTACTCAAGCTTATCTGTTTTATATATGGAAAATTAAATATAAATATTTTTTTTAACTTACTACGTATAAACCACGTTAGGATATTTTTACGATATAATAACTTGAGTATAATTTTTAAACTTCTTTCTCACAAAAGTTAAAAACAACAAATTAATTTAAACTAGATTTGAAACTACTTAACAAATTATTTTCACTCTAGCATTAAAATTACAAATTATTAATTTTACGATAAGTTTCGTTTGTTTCTAATAAATTAATTCGCGCAGGTAGTTAGCAATAATATTGTTTTTAAAGCTAACTGAACTTATCCAAAAAACATTAAACCAGAAGATTGTTATTAAAATTAGACATTCTCACATTTAAGGATACATTTTCAATCTATGATAGGAGTTAGTTCGTAATTAATTTATAAGTGATATATTAGTTTAATTTAAGGACCATTTGACTAGATTAGTCTAAAATTGTTTGAAAGTGAGCATTACAATTTTTAATCCTAACATTTTATGAGTATTTTATATACCACATTTATTTGCTTTTAAAGGTAACCGAAAAACAAAAAAATTATAATTGAAAGTTAATATAATAAAAACTTTACTATTTAACTACGTCATTGTTGTATTAGTTTCAACAACAATAATACGTTTTGTATTTAGTTCGTTATTTTGTAATATTAAGTAAACATACGGAAAAAAAACATTGAGACCTACCGTATTGTTAAAAAATCCGTTAAAGTGTACATCAGTATTAATTATATTACACAATAGTATATTTTACGTAACTTTTTACATATTACGGGATTTAAATTTACGGTCTGAATTTTAGAAATATGTAGAGCAAATACTTTATGGAACGTAGTGAAACAATTGTTTCACAATATCTTACGTGCTCAGAAAATTTGGCTAACAAATGTTAGACTATTTTTTTCTTGATTTGTCTTCAGATGTATTGAAATCAACTGACCAAGTTTGCAGATTTGGTATTATATTTGGAATGGTAGCACAGGAAAACATTAGTTTTTCAACCCCTGGCTCCAGCAATAAGGGAGGAAAGTAGTTGCAACACCGATGGAGTCGTCAACGGTCGTGTCTCACCGGACGTTAACCACTTGAGTCCCGCCTCACGTCCTGCCGCCGAGCCGAGTCAGTGTTATTAATCAAATTGTCTTGTTGCCATGCAAATCCTTGGTGCCGAGTCACGACGGACGCTGCCGACACACTTCATTGCCCTCAGCACCTAGGCGACTCAGCAGTATGCTAATGGTGTCTGTACCTCTCATCAGATCTTAATTAATGATACGTCCGAGGAAAATCACTCAAGGGTGCAATCTACTCGTTCCCTGCTGACTCTCACGTACTGAATATAACACACTGAGTTGGTACTAACTCTGTTTTAGTTAATGGAACGGCATTTGGCTTTCCTCTATATGCTATAGACATTTTAACTGAATGTAAATTTTAATTACATTAACTTGGGCTCATTTAAAATTAATCAAACTATAAACCCTTCTACTAGTACTAGTACTGGATATTAGTACATGCAATAATTATTATAACAGGATCTACATTAGTAAATTGTTTAGTTGTGACACAATACATGTACAGTCCAAATTTATTCAAAATATTGGCTTTGTTATCCCATACTGAATATCTCTAACAAAATCGCAATATTGTTTAATTGTTTATTTATTATAAATGCATGTCGATCAAACTGATAAGTTTGAACAAAAACTATTTACGTATTTCAAATTATTATAATATATCATCTGGTGAAATACTTTAAAACTATTGTCATTCTTGTTTTATCTTTAAAACTTTTCCAGAAATTTCGCTGTATATTCTTTTGTATTCAAAATTGATCGAATTAATTTATTACTGTTAGTCATAAAAACAAATATTATACAACAATTTCTTTTTTTCTGTATCTTGTCTCCCCAGTTGTCAGTCTGCTTTAAAGGATTAAAATGATATCAAGTTGGGATTCCAAAATATAACTAAGAAGAAAAACTCTATTAGAATAAATTGTTCCAAGCTGATTTTATACGTCATACTAGCACTTACCCGCGTATTAGCATGCAATTTCTCTACAACACTGCATGCAATATATCGGATAGCTGCAACCGTATCAGCAAAACGTTTTTTAGACCAATTTAAAGAAACTCTAAACTTCAGGTATGTGGATTTTTCATTGAAATAACTTATGATGTAATAAAATTACATCGTATGAGTCCTATCATAATTTTCGAACGAGTGTAGGTATATCAAGTATTTGAGGTACATACTTTTCAGTATTCATGGTCAATAATATTGGTTAACCAGCATTATACGTGGATCTTATTTCAGGTTTAGAGCTAGCACTTCCGGTTCGATTAAATTAAATTTGTGATTGATATTTTGCCCCAATAAACAATATACACACAGGCAATATGTATATACAATTTTTAGAGAGGTTGAATTCAAAACATTACAGTCGTCTGAGTTCTATGGATCTATTGTGAAAATAAAAAATAAAAAACTGAAATCAACATAAAGACAACTAGCACATTTAAATACTTACATTATGACAGATGTAATCCGTCCCATACCATGAAAGCAATTCCACAGAGATAACTAAAAATATAAAAAATACCCGTTTAAAAATTAACAGACCTTAAACTTAATTTATAAATAATGATTACAAACAAATTGTTATCATATTCAACAAATTTGATATCAGCTAAGAGGAATTTTTGTAGCTTTTGACAAAGAAATGTAATTTTAAAAGAAGAATATAAATAATTAGAAAAGAAGCCATCTTAGACTGTATGCAGACTATCAAGTTATCTAAATGTTTAAATTTGCTGATGGGCCATTTTAACTTTCCTTAAATTTATTAAATTTAATTTAGCTTCATGAATTGGTTCTAAATGATAAATTCTACTTAGGCTGTAACAACCGTCTAAACTATTTTGGTTATGTTGAATTATGTTGTAAACAATATCAAACCAACGATTATTTATTATTTCTTTTAATTATGACTGTCTTACATAATAATCTTAAATTTAATATTCGTAACAAAATTTACAGGTTAAGAATTTTGAGTGTTAGGATTTTTTGTATTCTTAAATTTAGAATATTTTTGAAATTTAGAAAATCCAGTGAAAAATGCCCGTACCACATATTTCATTGAAAAAAAGGTCATTAGCAAGTTAGGAAAAAAAATCTGGAGGTGTTCCGTATTGTAGGTAGGGTAACACGGTACTATATTTTAAAGTCCTATTTCAAAACGTTTTGGTGCACCCTGTACATACGGTTGAAGATAATTAACTTTTGTTTGCGCCAAAATGTTCGTTGTAATTAGACCTTTAAATTGATGTATCACACGACCCATGTTTACATTTGAAAATTCCCCAAAAATCACCCTACCCCCCAAATTGGGCCCTTTAGGGGCATTTTCCAAAATTGAATTTTTTTTAACGGATTCGGAGAGACCAAATTATGGAGAAAAGAGATAGAAAAAGTGTGGAAGTCAGTTATTAAGATAGCTGTAAATACTGCACGGGTGGTCAGACTCACCCTGTATACTCTTGCTGCCTAATCATTGTTCATTATATTATAATATTTCGTTATATCAGTCTAGGAGTTATATTAATATTTAAAAACCTAATAAGTATCGAATCCCTCCTTAGTGAAAATGGACGCGATGTTCCCTCAAAGATTTTTTTTCAAAACAATGCATGTAGTGACCGGTGTATTGATTTGTGATTCAATTTGCTATAACTGCTATCGCTTGTTTTGTCATATTGTAGACGGAGTGAATATGTGTCCGATCCCTCTGTTTTTCTTCCTTCATCTACTGTAAATATACAATCCCACAACGCCAAAGTAAACCAATATCGAGTGCCTAAGTAAAGGTCTAGAAAATACTACTAGGATCGTTCGGAAATTACGTAAATTGCCAAGGATCCCGTTGCGGACGAGCGCGATATAAGAGGCGTTTTGTAGCTACTTCCATTGCGCCTTTTGCAGTGTCGTTCTGAATGTTGGTATGCCATTCTAAGAGCTCTAAAATGTCGTTTAAAATGGCCATCACAACCAAGTTCTTTACCGATCAATGCTGCCAATCACTATTAATGTTTACTGGAGTTTTACATAAAGTAAATAACCCTGCAAAAACTGGTTTCGTAGAATACTGGTTACAATTTAACCTCGTATCGTAGTTACTATTTTTTCTCATATAAGTGGTTTTTACATTAAGGTATAGTTTTGTATACCCTGCCATTTAGTTTTGTCCTAGGAATTCCATAGGATCCTAAACAAATTAAAGTAAACCTAAAAGTTTTTGTTGGGACATCAAAATTGAATTTATTTATATTGTGTTTTTCCTTTAAAAACCTTATATTGTGGAGTAAGTCACTTATAATGAACTTAATTTAGCCTCATAGACATTTAACATTTAACAGCCATGTGTTTTTCCTACTTGTTAACATTGCACACATTAAATTTTACCAATTACTGTTTTTTCTTATACCTTACAAGTTGTAATAAATACATTTTCCATTCAGTAATGTAGAACATGGTCTGTTTTAATATGTGCTGTAAACTGATCTAGTCCTACTATAATTAGCTAAAGGTTATGTAGAAGAACATAAATATATTTATTTAAGATTTAAGATTATTTAGATATATTTTAAGATTTCATGTATGAAATTTAACTATATAAACTATTTCTTTCTGAAAGATTTAACCTTCATGTGTACTGTGAAATGAACATGACTTAAAAATTAACATCAATATAAAACACATCATTTTTATTTAGAGAGAATAAAAACTAATATCTTATGGACAGATTAGTTAGGATTATGCTATACGTTATGCAAATATGTTTCGATGCAATATAAAATATTCAGAGATGGACGTTGCAGACCGCGCCGGGTAGGCCATTGATCGCTGCTACTGGGTTTATACGATACCATAACATCGTGCAACCAAATGGCTACCATTAGCTTACAATTGAGATTGCACCTGGACTGCCTGTCAAATTAGTTTGCGACACTTGCCTATAAACAAACCCTTATCTTTATGACACGTGGATCAATGATATTTTCCATGAAATTTAAATTGAAATTTAAATAAAACTCTCTACATTATACAAGGTGAGTCATCTATAGTGTTTAACAGTTCTTTTTAAAAACAGAATTGTATTTTTGAATAATTCAGGTTATCTATAATAAATGCCCTGGTTAAGAATCAATAATAAGAATGTAATAGACAGTGTAATACTGTAATACTGTAATTTTTTAATGTTGGATATTTTTACAAAAATAACCTTTTTTCTAGTATACATTAAAGTTGTGATGAGAAATCAATTCTCCATGAAAATAAACCCAACCCTTACTTTGATTACTCAAAAGATATAGTTTTGTTTATTACACAATTAAAAGAAACTAATTGATGTTGTATGTGGTAAAATCTGCAGTAATCGCACCACTAAAATATGTTTCTTTAAATAACATTTCAACTTAATCAGTTTATGTTACTACTTATTAGGTATGCTGTATTACATTAGTAACGTAGGCTACTTCAGTGTAAAATGTCCTTTTAAATATCGTCCAAGCATAAAAGCCAATACAAATATATTGCACATCGTCAACTACATTCATTACAAAATATTCTATAATATACAGGTTTTAGGCCAGTAATATTTTTGTGCTGACTGGAAATCTCTTGCCAGCCCTGGAAAATTATTAATAATACGTAGAATATTGCAAGAAATCTCCGTCAACTAGCCTTATGGTAGTACTAGAACTACGCGATGTTGATGAACAGATGGTAAAATTTTGTTTAGTATTAAAGAAATTTAAGTTTTAAACCATTCATCTTATTTTCTTATAAAATAAGAATAGAGTAAAAGTAACTATTAAAATGGTGCAGATAATAGATTATGATGTGAGGGTAGGTAGGTAGGCATACATAACCATTCAGTATACTGAGGCAGTGGTGCCAATGTTTTCCATTATTAAGATTTAAGAAAGTAAAACCGGAGGATCTAATTAATTCCACAAAATGGAATTTTATTGTGCCTCAATAAAGCTAGTGTTTCTAGTAATGTTTTTATCCCAGAAAGAGAGGAAAGCAGTGTTACAATAAACTTATAAACAGTTATACTCCATGTGTTAAAACTAAAATTAGTATATAAACACTGTAAATATGTGGTAAATATGATATTATTATATTACACGACAAAGTTAGCCTTATTTGCATTACTTTTATGCCATTCTTTCTTACAAAGAAGTATATGTAAAGTATGAATATTCAAAATAAAACAAAGAGCGCTATATATTAATTATTGGAAAAAAGAAATTACAATAGTAAGATTATGTTCTATTTATTAAGTTGTTATTAATATATAGCAAACTGGAAATATAGTTTAATAAAGCTGATAAGTTATATTTTCTAAACTTTATAAATAAGTGTTAAAAATACACACAATACAGGAAAAAAAATGATAAACAGATTAAAGATATAGTTCAAACCGTTACGGTGAGAATCAAGTCGTTTAATATTTGTCGGAGAGTCACAAGAAAACGTAGTCCAATCCTCCCCATGTAGACCCCGAGGTAATATTTTATCGTGAGAGTTTCTGTACTAATTAACCAACAATATAAGGGCCAGTACCATATTTTAATGGTGACACTGCCGGATCGACAATGACTCTAACTAACGTAAAGTACCGTGGCGATGATGTACGCGGGAAGACAATCGTATGAACGCAGTTATTTATGTCGCCTATGTATCTTCGCGATTCGTCTCGCTCGCTCCGCTCATATTTGCATATGTTGAATATGGCAGACAGTAATGAGACAGCTGCGCCACTCTTCAGCTTTACATTGCAGATTGCTGCCGCGCCGAGCCGCTCGCTTGGTCTCAAGTATTATATCCATTCAGTACACCGGCATTGACTCTTGCTATCGCTGAATTCCACAAGATCTCAATTACAATCAGGATATTCACAACATTAACAAAACAAATATAATATCTTTTACAACATGAGATAATAATAGTAATACCTTAAATAATATCTTATTTGTTAATTTTAGGGAGTTTAATTGTAAAGAAAACAAATTTATATCCTAAATTAAATAGTACAACATATTATTATTATTAAATATTATTTATTATTTTTATCCTAATTTATTATCCTTAATTTTTATCCTTATGAGGATCGTCTACTTAAAACTTCATAAAAACGATTGTCTTACTGATGATTCATTTCAACACGACATATGACGAACATAAATGCTAAAATATGTGCTAAACATGCATACACAATGGTCGATACTTTGTATCCCCACCATGCTAGAAAATGTGACAGCTTGCATAGTTTCAGTCCACTTATTTCCTTGGCAGTTGCTGATAATTTTATTCACGTGCATGATGTTTAATAATTTGTAAGTGTATCATTCTAAAATATATATATATATATATATATATATATATATATATATATATATATATATATATATATATATATACAGGGTGATTCGGTTAGTGTTACCGGCACTTTCTGAGCTGATTGTACTATAAAAAATAAAGAAAAAAGTTCATATAAACATGGGTCCGGAAATGCTTCCTTACTGGTTATGGCCCAATTGAAGATTTCACCAAAAATTGTGTGCAGGAGGTCAAATGATGATTTGCCCGCGTGTTTATGAAGAGATATTTATAGGCGAATGCAACTTTTTCTAACGGATTTTTAGATGAGAAATTGAATAAAGTTCATCTCATAGCTGTATCTCATTTAGTTTTTTTTGTTATACTACAAAAAACAGAAATAAAATAATTTTGAAAAACACTTTTTTAAGGTTTAACGGACAATTTATTTTGTTAAAATAGGCATTGAAGACCCACATTTTTTAAAGAAACTTGCAGAAAATTTAATTCTGAATAAAATTATGTGCCACACGGCTATTAACAGCGAAGTATTAGTTTCTGGAATTTAATTTTACAACAAACATTCTACGAAGCAAGAAATTCCAAAGCAAAGGAAAAACCGCATTTTAATGACATAGATGTAGCCTACACATAAGATTTATTAGGATGCAATTTAAATTAAGTTTTAAATAATTATTGTTTTTCATCTAAAGCTTATAATACTACGTACCACTTTCATAACAGGTGTTCAAAAATCAGTCCTTGTACTTCAATACACTTAGCAGCTCGCTTTCTGATTGATTCGAGTTATCCTCCGCAAACGCTGCACGATTGTTTTTGATTTGTGCGGCGGCATCTTCAATTCGATTTTTTTAACTCTTCACGTGTATTTACTTTTTCCTGGTACACCAGGTTTCTTCATCCAACCCCATATACAGAAATCTAATGGAGTTAGATCTGGTGATCTTGGTGGCCAAGTGTGTGGTCCACCGCGACCAATCCATCGCCCGGGAAACTGCTCGTTTAAGTGCATTGTTACATTATGGGAAAAGTGGGCAGGGGCACCATCTTGTTGATAAATAATATTGCACCTTGCTGCTAATGGAACATCTTCTAATAATAGTGGTAGTTGTTCTGTAAGGAATTCTAGGTACATGCGGGAATTTAGATGTCCTCGGAGAATGAATGGTCCTATTAATCGATCATGAATGAGTCCACACCATACATTTACACTAAATCTGTGTTGAAAGTTGCGCACGATTGTACTATGTGGATTTCCCTCTGCCCATGTGTGTTCATTGTGAAGGTTGTTGACGCCCATCTCTGGGTAAATTGAGCTTCATCAGTGAATAAAAATGGTTCTATGATGTTGACGGTTTCTAATTAACCAGTTGCAAAATTCCAATCGAAGAGGAGGATCTGTTGGTTGAATACTTTGAACTTGTTGTTTATGGTAAGGGAACATGCTATTTTTGCGCAAAGTTCTCCATACTTCAGACTGAGACACTGCGAATCGCCTAGAAAGACGCCGTGTACTGACACCAGGACTGCGTTCAGTAGCCATGATTATAGCCTCTTCCATATCTACATTATTCTGGGCAGGGCGATCCCGATAATTATTAATACTAGGAAGTTTACATGTTACTCTTAGGGTACGAAATGATCCACTGACCGTTTTTGGGTTTGGAACTCTGCGATTAGGAATTCGTCTTCGGTATTCTGCAGTAGCAGCGGTTGCATTTCCGTCACAGACGCCTAAGACAAATACCATGTCGTCATATTCTTCCGTTGTAAATAACAAAGGCATTGCAATTGTGATAGTAAGTTACTTTAAAATACACTTCACTAACAAACGAGTAGTAAATTAATTGTATTAAATTGCACTCATTAAACTAGTACAGAATTGGTAGAAATAATTTGGATTCCTCAATAAATTGCAGTGTATTGTTGAACAGCTGATTTGTGATACCAACTTATAAAAACATAATTTACCTTCTGTAAAGCTAACGTGACAAAGATATGTAGGTACATGATGTAACCATTTGGATAGTCCTAAAAAGTAATAGTATTATTGTTTTTTAGTTGAGCATTAATCTATTAAAATCGTATTTACAATTGTATGCTAATCAATTATTTGTGTACCTTATATCATTACATTACGGTGTTTATTTACTAAATTACGTATTTCTTGCTTGGTAGAATGTTTGTTGTAAAATTGAATTCCCAGAAACTAATACTTCGCTGTTAAATAGCCGTGTGGCACATAATTTTATTCAGAATTTAAATTTTCTGCAAGTTTCTTTGTAAAAATGTGGGTCTTCAATGCCTATTTAACAAAATAATTGTCCGTTTAAACCTTAAAAAAAAAAAGTGTTTTCAAAAATTATTTTATTTCTGTTTTTTTTTTTGTAGTATAACAAAAAAAACTAAATGAGATACAGCTATGAGATGAACTTTATTCAATTTCTCATCTAAAAATCCGTTAGAAAAAGTTGCATTCGCCTATAAATATCTCTTCATAAACACGCGGCAAATCATCATTTGACCTCCTGCACACAATTTTTGGTGAAATCTTCAATTGGCCATAACCCAGTAAGGGAAGCATTTCCGGACCCATGTTTATATGAACTTTTTTCTTTATTTTTTTATAGTACAAATCAGCTCAGAAAGTGCCGGTATCACTAACCGAATCACCCTGTATATATATAAAATCTCCAAAAACATTGATCTCTAAGAGTGTGTAACTCTTTCACTATTCTCATTTTGAGCCTCCCGATATTGACGATCAGTTTATTTCTTAGGATTAATTCCTATGTGGGCTTCATGACATGAATGCTAGGTTTTTTATTTATGAAATTATTATTTACCATGAAGATACATCTGTTCATCTTAGTAGAATAAACTTCACCAAGCACCATTTAACTAACTAACAAATGGTTTTTATTTCTTAATGTAATTTTATTTAGATTAATCTGTGAGAACCATTTACTTTTACGAAATGAGGTATTCCCAAAAGTGTCTCCGACGACACTAAAAGCCGGTGAAGTAAGGATGCCTGACATCTTTCGTTAGCTTCACCGTTAGGAGTTTTGACGCATTTTTAGAAAATTGATCCAATTTACATCTCCCAATAATGAGATTCAATTCACTACTGAGTTTACAAGACACTTTACCTATCATGTGAAGTTTTTATTATTTCCTGTTGTTTACACTTAATGTTCTGTCATTGTTAAACTGTACCAAATAACAAATACAGCCTATTGTACCTATGAAATTATATTTTTAATTAATCTTATGGTTGAGTCAACATATGCAAAATTAAGTAAATGTTGTTTCGTTAATGGCAACAGGAGATAAACACCCTACATACATACACGTATAATATATCTGTTACCAAGCTAGTATTATCTTTCCTATTCTCACTATTATAGTAAAGTTTACAATTTATAAAATAATAATACATACACGAAAATAGCCTACTTGATGTCAAATGATTTGATTTGATCTTTTCCTCCACTGATATCAGACAACAAAGAGACCATCGAGATTTAAACTTTTGCGTACAACCTCAAATTTACCTTCTATATCTTAGCAGAATATCTAAATTTCGTCTCCATACAATGAAAACCTATTCCACAGAAACCTTAGCTCCACCTACAAAATTAGCAATTAAAAAAGAAAAGATTTTGCCAAGCCTGTTGTCAATAAAGACAGTTTCCGTCGTGATGAGGTCCTTTGAGACAAAAGAGAAAGCGGCTTACAACTTTTGTTGAAGATGTCAATGATATTTCAGTACTATTACGAGTTTATTTTTGTGTTCTGTCCAAGAAAATTAATTTTCTACTACTATAGCCCTGTTTCCTTTAGGGATTCGCATAATGTGTCTTATATTGATAACAGTTGGGTTGTCAAATTAAAATAAACTATTACTTCCTTAGGTTATATAAGACACATATATTACAAGAATGTTTTAAAGTAATAAATAGAAATATTTTAAAGTTAATTACGGAGGTTCAGTGTATTTCATTCAGTGTAAAGTGTATTTCAACCGAGGTAACATATTGTAACTTTGATATGTTTATAAATACACCTGAATAGTGCTGTACGTCATATTAAGTTATTAGCAATCAACTTTAATGAACACAGCATGTATCATCAATTGTCATTACCCAGTTACTGCCATAGCCCTAAAGTGAAAATAGTTATAAAGAATATGTAATTATAATCTATTTTATAAACAATTATTTTCTATATATTTATTAAAATACTTCGTATCTAATAATAGTAATCAGTTTGAATACAATCAGTTTTTAATTTCAGAAACTGATGTAGTTAGGAATAATTGGGACTACCAAATTTCAAAAGACCAGTCCATCAATAATGGCGAATTAATAGTAGAGTAGGCTTGGAAGTCGTAGGAGTCAAGGTACATATTCTGTTACGTTTAGATTTAGCTGGCGCTCAAGCAGGAGTGGTAATTATAGATATTCATGAATTAAATATATTTGTTAATAAGGACCCAATAAGTTTTTCTAAAAATCGTGTTGTCTGCCCCAATTGTCTACCTGTTTATCTGTACAATAACTCTGATAGAAAGTTCCAGGAGGCTAGGTGTTTAGGTTCCATGGTCTAACAAAGAACCATATTTATATTCATACCAAAAGGTCAACGACACGATTTTAAGAAGGTGCTGTCATTTCCATAATATATAGCCTATAATAGCCCAAATATACAATTATAAAATTGTAATTTTATTTTAATTCAACTATGTTGAAACTAAGCTTATGTTCTTGCTTAGTTGGCAAGTACAGTATGTATTAACTATATTGTTTTTTAATATGTTTTATATATATATATATATATGTATATATGAACATTCCGACTTTCTGTAAATTTTGAACATTTTTGGTTTTGAATTAAACACCAATTAGAGTTTTTCCTTAAAAAAAAAAAATGTTTTATTCAAAAAAGTACATTATCACCGCCATTTTTAAAAAGATAAATATTATTTTAAATAAGTTATGAATTATAAATCCCAGGTTTGATAATACAAACGTTTTGTGAATTTTTACTGAATTGAACTTAACGAAGACATTATTAAAATACTAATAAACGTGTAACGTAATTTTAATTTCTTTCGTTGTTTTAAATGCGTTTTTAAGATTCGAAAGAATGTTTAAAATTGAATACTAGACTCTTTTTAAAGAAAAGAAAGTAATATTTATTACTGACACAGTAACAATGGATGACCAGGAGAAGCGAAGCAGACTGGACGTTACAGTCCTGAACTGAAGGTAAGGTTGGGAGAATGTCAACACATGACAACACGAGTGGTTGTTGTCGCTATCAAGAGTACTCGTACTCGGCAACCTTTAGCGTCCAGTCACCGTGTAATGTCATCTACTGTATTTGTTCCCTTTGTTTGGTCTCCACACCCTACAGTAGAAGGTAACGTGCAGCAACCGTCGCGCCGGTGCGGTGCTGTTGATTCTGCAGCAACCATTACAGAAGATCTCTTCCAGTCCACCTCATCGCTTTCTTATGTAAATAGAAACCTCACAATTGCGGTACATACGTTCGCTGTGCAGTTTAAATTTGAAAACAAAGCGTGTTCTTCTGAACCGATTGTTGGCACGTGTAAGTTATAACAATACAAATATATTTGTTGAAATGTTTGATAACATTATTTAATATTAATAGACTCATCCATGGCGAACTGTATGTTGTTTTTATTAAACCATGTAAACATCCAATTTATATTAAATACGACATATTTTACTGAAAATTGAGATAGCGAATGTTCAAACATTGAAACAAAAAATTGTAACTGAACAACGAGTGCTTTAAAACGAATACAGTATAAGGACTACTTAACAAAGATGTACCGGTGTAGAATACGAAGTGAGCGGACAATGGGACCTCGCACAATACGGGCACTCGTAAAAAGCTGTCACACTTATTGATTCCGTGCACATTGTCTCTAAAGTACCGACGTTCTCTTTACAACTCGACAGTCAAAACTCGTTTCCCAAACTTTCTCACATTTGCCAGTCGTTCAAGTGTCACAACTATTGATGACAACAGTTTCCTAACAGATTCATATCACTTTGTTCTATTACAATCAACTTTGTGAGTACAAAATATTGGGTTATACTCTTATTATCACAACAGATGTAATGGATTGGATTAATTAACGTTCAGAAGTCATTCTCAAACATGTTTTATTTGCCAGTTATTCAGGTTCATCATTCTAACACCATCCTTTTGTTCTTTTGAAATGAAATTTATCAGTGCAACATGATTGGTTATATTCTTATTGTTACATCTGATGTAATGGATTAGTTAATGTTAAAACTCGTTCTTAAACTTCATCTTCGGCTTCACAAGTATTGATGGCAATACGTTTCAAATAACGCCCTTTGTTATATTCCAGTTAACTTTGTCAGTATAACATTAATTGTTTATATTCTTATTGTAACAACAGATTTAATGGATTAGTTAACGTTTAAAACCACTTTCTCAAACATCATCGTTTGGCTTCACAAACAGTGATCATAACAGGTTTCTAACATGTCCCTATGTTATAACCCTATTAACTTTTATCAGTATAACATATTCTGTTATATTATTTTTGTCACATCAGATGTAATATATTAATGAACGTTAAGAACTCGTTCTCAATAGTTTATATTTGTCAGCTATTGGTTTATAGTTTATAGGTCTGCTTTATAGTTCGTCTTCACAAGTGTTTTTAATAGGAGGTTTCTTACACCATTCCTTTTTTATACCAATTAACTTTGTTAGTACCACATATTGGTTGAAATCTTGTTATAACAGTAGATGTAATGAATTAAAACAGTTCAAAACTTGTTACAAAATTTTTCCGTTTTGCCAGTCTTTTGATCGTCAATAATAGTGATAATAACCGTTTATCTACCGATCATTTTGGCCTATTGCGATTAAACGTATCAGCAAAACAGAACGATTAAATTTTAACCGTCTCAGATAAAATTAATTTAATGATTATAACTCAAGATTACAAGTAAATGTAAACGTTACGTTACAACCACAGGAACACGACGTTTCGAAAACTGTTATCAGCTTTCTTTTTCAGGGAATAAATCCCAAGGTTGAACATAATGTAAAACGTATGCAATTTATACACATGGGTGAAAATGTACCAAAATTGTACTTTGGTTGTAGGAATACACAAAAAGGTTCTATTTCAAAAGATAAAATATACATCTGAAACCAGCACCAAGACAGGAGAAGCAAAAACCAATTTCAAGAGACAACAAATATGTACAGCTGACGAACGTCTAGATGCACATTACAAGGCCTGTTGAGATTGAACAGTATGTCTTCTATGGTTTGCTTAATTGTATTATAGGCGACGTGCATAGGTTTACATTACTAAATTACATGCAGGGTGATTGGGTTTATTGTACTATACTACGCGCGGGGTGGTTGGGTTTATTTTACTGTACTACACACGGCGTCCTTGGGTTTACTGTACTATACTACGCGCGGGGTGGTTGGGTTCACTCTTTGTACTACACACGGCGTCCTTAGGTTACTGTACTATACTACGCGCGGGGTGGTTGGGTTTACTTTATTGTACTACACACGGCGTCCTTGGGTTTACTGTACTACTATACTACGCGCGGGGTGGTTGGGTTCACTCTTTGTACTACACACGGCGTCCTTGGGTTACTGTACTATACTACGCGCGGGGTGGTTGGGTTTTTCTTTACTGTACTACACACGGCGTCCTTGGGTTTACTGTACTATACTACGCGCGGGGTGGTTGGGTTCACTCTTTGTACTACACACGGCGTCCTTGGGTTAACTGTACTATACTACGTGCGGGGTGGTTGGGTTTACTTTACTGTACTACACACGGCGTTATTGCACTATACTACGCGCGGGGTGGTTGGGTTCACTTTACTGTACTACACACGGCGTCCTTGGGTTTACTGTACTATACTACGCGCGGGGTGGTTGTGTTTACTTTACTGTACTACACACGGCGTCCTTGGGTTTATTGTACTATACTAAGCGCGGGATGATTGGGTTTACGTTAATGTACTACACACGGAGTTCTTGGGTTTACTGTACTATACTACGCGCGGGATGGTTTGGCTTTACTTTACTGTAGTACATACGGCGTCCTTGGGTTTAGTGTACTATATTACGCGCGGGGTTGTTGGGTTTACTTTACTGTACTACACACGGAGTTCTTGGGTTTATTGTACTATACTACGCGCGGGGTTGTTGGGTTTACTTTACTGTACTACACACGGAGTTCTTGGGTTTACTGTACTATACTACGCGCAGGGTTGTTGGGTTTACTTTACTGTACTACACACGGCGTCCTTGGGTTTTCTGTACTATACTACGCGCGGCGTTGTTGGGTTTACTTTACTGTACTACACACGGCGTCCTTGGGTTTACTGTACTATACTACGTGTGGGGTTGTTGGGTTTACTTTACTGTACTACACACGGCGTCCTTGGGTTTATTGTAGTACACTACGCGTGGGGTGGTTGGGTTTACTGTACTATACTACGTGCGGGGTTGTTGGGTTTACTTTACTGTACTACACACGGCGTTATTGCACTATACTACGCGCGGGGTGGTTGGGTTCACTTTACTGTACTACACACGGCGTCCTTGGGTTTACTGTACTATACTACGCGCGGGGTGGTTGGGTTTACTTTACTATACTACACACGGCGTCCTTGGGTTTACTGTACTATACTAAGCGCGGGATGATTGGGTTTACGTTAATGTACTACACACGGAGTTCTTGGGTTTACTGTACTATACTACGCGCGGGATGGTTGGCTTTACTTTACTGTACTATATACGGCGTCCTTGGGTTTACTGTACTATATTACGCGCGGGGTTGTTGGGTTTACTTTACTGTACTACACACGGAGTTCTTGGGTTTACTGTACTATACTACGCGCGGGGTTGTTGGGTTTACTTTACTGTACTACACACGGCGTCCTTGGGTTTTCTGTACTATACTACGCGTGGGGTGGTTGGGTTTACTGTACTACACTACGCGTGGGGTGGTTGGGTTTACTTTATTAAATTTCAAAGGGAAAACTATATTACGTGCGAGAGGATTGGATTTTCGTTATTGTATTACATCTGGGTACTTGGTTTACTATTTTTAGGCATATCCTTATGTTTTAAGGTTTTAAACCTAAATCACAGGGAAGACATACGATAAATATATACCGTGTATTAGAATTGTGATAAAATTTCTTATTCAATTTCATATATAGGTATGTATAATATCATTAACGAAAATCTTATCAGTTAAGTTATATATGAAAGTTTTTAAAATATACTAACACTAACCAATTTTTCACATCTAATTTTGATCTATTACGGTTAACTTTATTATTAAGTTTTATTAATAGTAGATAGTAGATATTGCATTGCTTCAGATGTAATCAACTAGTTGTCACAGGTCAATTCCTGAGACTATTGAGACAAAATTTTCTTACAGAATCATTTTGTTCCATTACGAATAACTGTATTAGTAACACATATTGGATAAGTTATCTGAGATTTACTGAATTGGCAGTAATAACTCAGTCTCCGAAACTTTCTTGGATTCATCCGTCTCAACTTTTGAAATAAAATCTTTCTTTTGCTTACTGACAACCTTTTTTTATTATCTAGTACATTAAATTGAAGAAAATACTTCTTTATACCAGAAAACATATTGTTGAGTGAAAGCAGAAAAAATACAAAGTTGACAAAGATTTAATAGCATTTTCTGTCAAGAGAAATTTTGATACAACATGAAATGTTGTGGAGTGTACCACTTGTTACCATTAACACAATTTTCATTCAATACGACGTACATATTAGACCAGAAATGTTGAAAATTATAACGAAATGTTTACATAACTGGGACAAAGATGATTTGACGACTTATTGGAAGTGCAATCGGCGTTGGCCTTGTACTTGAAATACCCGTTTATTTAAATTGTTTAGTATTAGAGATCTAAGACATTTCTAGAGTTCTGATAATATAAAAAATCGAAACTTCTGGGTAAAAGTTTTCAGATGCAGAGAATTTCCACTGGCCTACAACTCTAAAAAAACGGAGGAGAAGCTTTTATGTCAAAGTTAAAGTGGGAGCTTCAGTTAGAAGACAGGAGGAAAACCTTAGGTATCTCACAAAGATTAGGAACTTTAAGAGGACTCAGGTCTCCTAAAGCCAGAGATATTCCAAAGTCCGGAAATGTTTAAAAGCTGAAATGTTCCATACCGTAGACTAAAATATTTCCTGGTTATCACTTCTAGTGGCGAAAGCGTCCAATGGTCATCTCCCAGTGCCCAACAACAAACACGAAGCTTCTAGAGGCTCAGAACCCCAGAACACTTTTAAAATACTGAAAACCCCTAGATGAATAAATCTTGTAGTGGCTGGAATCCTTAGGTATAAAATCTTTTTCTGATACTATGAGCTTCCACAGCCTATAGTCTCCATGAGATTTGATCCAGGACTTTTAGACATCGCATCTTTCCAGGGTAATTACAAATTCCTATCTCTAGAAGCCGTCTCCTACAAGATCTAGGCATCTGGAATATCATGACCTTTAGGAGATACCAGCCTGTATGGTTAGGATATCCCATTGGCTGTGAACCTCCAGAGGCTGGGCGATTTCATCGATCGAAATCGCACGGAGACCAAAAACACTAAAAACAATGTTTCAATGAAGCCTATTATGGTCATAATACCGACCGCGGATTATGGTCATTATATGTATGCATGATTGTAAACATAAGTAATTTAATTAAGAATAAAAAAATCTATGCATCTATTGTTTTCATAATTGTATATTTATGTGCAACATAATTGGGACAATAGGGCTGCTCAGATGTTTTAATTGTTTTAGAGTTTGTATTCGTTTTCTTTACATTAATAAGAATTTGATACATGCTAATATAATAACAACCAGATTAATTACGCGAAAAATGAGTTAGGATATTTATATTTAACCAACGAGATAAATGTTATAGATTGTTACTGAGAAATTCTGGAAGTAATATACTGTTCTACAATCTGTGTAATAGTGAATTCTTCGTGTAGTACTTCACATAACTCGCTGCATATTGACCTCAAAACAGAGTTGTATCAATCGAAATACTGCAGAGTGTACTGAAGCTGACTGGACACGGTTTCACGGGTCACATGAGACCAAACACGGCTATTTTGTGTAGCTTTGTCGTGATGCCGGACTTTGCTACAACGCATTCCTTGATCTCTAAGGCATCGGTACGTGGGCGGCCGGCTCGGCGCGGCGGACAGCATTGTGTTCATTCAGGCGGTAACTATTTCAAAGGACTACAGAAAGGGGAAATGTTGCATTCATATTTACTCATGTGATAAAAGATTGCGAAATATCGATGTAAAAATCGCACTCCCTCAGACGCGTCTTACGAAAATCCGTGTAATATAATTTGAGTTTATTACGTTAATAATCAGTGTATAGGAAAATTTATATAAAATAATAATGTGTTAAGGTAAATATATTGCGGTGATGAAGAATAGAAAAAACTTTGGAAATTTACCAGATGTTTGTTTCACAATATAAAGATGATATTTAAATCAACATCGGATGATTTAAATCAATCTTTTCTTACGTAATAAATTTTATTTAATATTGCACAATGAAACTCTAAAGGGAAAAAGTACAATTACTCGTGTGGAACTGTTGTAGTAAAGCCAGAACGTGCATGTAGTAGCAATTAAATCTTCTTTGGAAAGGCGGTTTGGAAAACAAAAAACAACACATTCATTGTTGCAACCATTTGTTGCCGCGCCTGTTAGCCAGATCATTAGCAGAGTTTATTACCGTTAATAATGACAGCGACATGTTGTGCAATAATACCGCGATTGCATGATGGAGCAGATTTCAGCGGTAGTTAATCAAACTTTGCACTCACTTGAAATTGTACTCTACTTCCAGAATTTGTATGATAACCGAAATCTGTATCATGATATGTCTTGTAATTCGTCTTATAACTTACAGCATACTGTAGAGAAGTGTATGGACGAAATACCGATGAGCGTACAGTCTCATTGGGCACGGTATCACGCCCAAAGATCAAGCGGTAATTCTGTGTATCGCTGTCGCGTAGCCACACTCTGACATAGCGTAGTCAGTCAGGCTTCTCATAGGTTACATTGTACACGTTTAAAAGTAGGAGGTGTACACTTGGAGTTCGGATTTTTATTTTACTTAAATGTTTTGGAAGCGCAATATTTCAATTTGTCAAAAAGTTTTTACGGTCATTTTTAATCTTGATGATTTAAGATGTTAATTTACCAATGATGTCTTATTGTTGAAACCTTGGTAAAGTCTGTATAAAATTATTGTAAATGCTGTTTTAAAAATTACGACATAATTTAAACTCTTGTCACAAGTCACCTGACAGCCTCCGACTCAAAAAACGATTAAATTAAAAATGTATTCAGGTTTACTTTACTATACTTCAAACGGCTTGCTTGGGTTTACTTTACTACTAGTATATTACATAATGAAGTATTGTTTTGTTCATCTGTCCATCTAGCGTAGGCTAATTGCCTTATAATTGCAATAGTATCTCAGAATTAAATAGAAAAATAAAATGTTGATTAGATGAAATTGTGTGATTTGCCAGAAGTTATTCATAAATACCCATGATACCAAACCTAACGAAGCAAATGTAGACCAAAAATGGTTCCCCACAAAAATCATTGCTCTTAGAAGTTTCAAAACATAGTAATAAGGGATTGAGTTGAAAAAATGAGAATTCTCCCGTAACTACCTCCTATAAGCCCTATAAGGTATCTCGCAAATCTTGACTAGAATGCTCCATGACATTCTTGTGAAAGATATTATCTTCCAAGTCCAGTGGAACAAGATGAAATAATGTGCTGTTTAGGTATTCCTATCAGTTAAATATAGAATTAGTAGTAGTAGTTATAGTATGGAAATATTGCTAACCTAAGTCCTGTAGATTGATAACAGTAACTCTCCTCAACGCCAATAAGTTATCTTAGATATGCTTGAGCGAATGCAGGTAAAATCCTATACATCAGGCTAGGGTGGTTGTGGATATTTAATATCATTTCAATTAGTCTTAATAAACTGGCCAATGACTCTATTTTGACTTTTGAGTTTTCAGATGATGCAGCAGTATGGGACGTTTGCTTTAATAAAGCATCTTGTATTGACCACCACTGACTTTCGAGATGCTTGGAAACATATCTGGCCGTCTGAGGGTGCGTAATGACTTTCGAACATCACGAAAGTTAGAGCGAAGTGTAACAATATATGATGGGATTTAGTATGAAGATTTCTTATATTTGTTTCAACAATGCTTAGGAGCATTTTATCGCTCGAGTTAGTTAGAAAAATGATATAGTATATTATTGTATAATAGAGGAGTGAGAGACCACATCCATTAGAAGGTTTCTTGGGACTGTGGCTCATGTGTGCTTAATGTTTCTGCAGAACACATACAAAACACAAGATAAGAAGTACTGTATTCTTGACCAGAACTGTTCAAGGTGTATGACTGCAGAGCAATTAATTTTAGACTGTTAGACTCGGCATGTTTAAAACTGTAAGTTGATCCCCTTGAAGAGTTGTGGACACGTACATTATAAAAATCTTATTCAATATCGGTGTGTATCACTAAGAACAGGAGTATTAATAGCAAAATGTGTGCAGCTGAAGTATTTACAAATCTCATCGTGATGTCGTAACAATTTAACAATAAAATATATAAAGTCTGAAATCCAGTAAATTTCCATGTAGTTTCCGAAATATTATGTAGAAATTATAATTTATATTCAATTTTCTTGTATTTTATGCATACTCTTGACCGTTTGTTTTGTACATCTCTGTTATTTTTACTGTGAATAATCAAGCATTGATTACAAAAATATCTAAATTTATAATGAACGAAACCCGAATATATAAAAACACATAAAACACGAGATATGCACTTAATATACAGGTTATAATTGTTAAACAATTCTTTATTATGCTGTACGTAACTAGCACTCCGATGACGGTAGCTAGGGGTGCGGGCACACACATACTCGCAGCTCACCTTACGTCGACAGATGTCTGGTGTCTGGTTACTTGATGGGGCGCTCAGAACGAGCTGTTATGACATCCTTATTGAAGACCATTATAGTTCCATTCAATATTTATTGTAACACTATATCTGGCCTATTATGATGGAGGGATTCTTTTAACGAGCGATCGAAGCTTAAATGGGAATGCCACCCTTGCGTCATATGTCACATCGGAGTCACGAGTAGACCTATCCAACGTTAAATGTACTGTCAAAGTTTAAAATATTTTCAAAATCATATTTGATAAGAACAGTATCGATTGTGTAACAAATACCAATATTGGGCATATCACTTTGTGGAGGGTTGAAGATATCATTTCTGTATACCTTTGATCTCAGCCAATTTGCAAACTTCTCCCGAAAATCCCGGTGATTTACTGCAATGTATCTGTTAAACAATTAAGTAATGTTTTGCCTGGAAATTTTGTTAAAAACATTTTTTTTTATTGTATCCAACCAAGTTTTAACGATTTTGATTTATTTTCATTTCAATATACTATTTTATACAATAATACCTTTAGGAAATAATAATACGCAACCTTTTATAATAAAAATCACTTATTTAAGAGCTGTTTTGAAAAATCTTTAAACTTTGTATTAATGGGAGTTGGCATATGTATAAAAACATTAAGCACTTATTTATTTATGTACCAGTGGAAAGAAACCTTTGTAACATACAAAAAGATGACCATATATAATATAAAATGCAGTTTTTACAAAATTGAACAGTGGTAATATTAAAAATAAATAACAAACATTGAAAAAAGTATAAATACATTGTAACTAATATTAAATGCAACAGGAATAAATAAAGTGGTACATAAATATGACTACCAGAAAAAAATGAATAAATATAACAATAAGTATACAGTAATAAATAATCAATGGAACAGAAACAAATAAAATCAATGTACAGGGTGTACCGTAACACTCTGGACAAAAGTATAACACATTGCTGCTCAGGTCAAGACAACCATTTTTCACCATATGAACATGGGTCTTCGATATTAGGTGTCCCATTTGTCTGTCGGTCTGTGTTATGTTCAGTAAAATAAAATCTTCAAAACTAATTAATTATATTTGTTCAAATGTTAATAACAATGCCAGTCACTGAAAAGATATTATGATTTTATTTTTAATATTTTAAAATAGCGGCCATTATAACCGCCATTATAAACTTTCAATATCTATAAAACCAGTAATTTTTCTCAAAAAGTACAAGAATAACATTTTAGAAGCTTTAACAAAAATTTAATGAAGCCAAAATTATTTTAATCAAATACTAAATAACTGATTTATAGCAGATTTACTGTGATAAGACATGGCCTACATTGAGGTTCTCAGCGAATAGCTGAGTATACAAAAATTAAATAAACAGCAGCTCCAGAATACCTTACGAATTTTGTTACTTTCTTTTGAGTTTTATGATGAAAAATAATCTAAGTGCACACATTTCAGACTTACATAAGGATAGAGTAGTGTCAAATATTTGATGTTTATTGAATTTATTGTATAACCTGTTGTTTAAAAATTTATTTAGTCACTAAAATTAAATCATATGACAATCAGCTGTAATTTCTATAAAAAAATCTCATCTATGCTGTTCCCATGTATAAAAAAATTGTTGTTTGAACATTATCGTAAGATTGGGCTTGTTATTTATTATTCTTAATAAATTGGCAACAGTTAATCTGGGTAAAGTAATACCTATTTCATTATTTTAACAGTTTTTTTTTTTAAATAAAAGAAGCATAACTGTAAATAAAGCAGTTACTGTTAATTAAAACGGTTTTATTTGTCTTTGTTAATGTTCTAAATACGTTTATTGTTAGTAATACAGTTTGCACAATATGTCTATTTGTAAAATATTAGTTTTTTTATTTATTTAGATAAAACAAAAGTTACTTAGGAACGGATCATAATGCATTTCATTACGTTGAATAAAAGAACCTATATATAAGCAAAATAGGCATAAGATATTCTGAAGCTGCCGTTTATTCACTTTTGTATTGTTTGGCTATTCGCTGAAAACCTCAAAGCGGGCTATGACTTGTCACAGTAAATCTGCTCTAAATCAGTAATTTATTATTCGATTTAAATAATTTTGATGTAATTATATTTGTGATAAAATCTATTATCATATTTTATACACTGTAATAAAGGGGTACGAAAGAAAGGAATCGGTGGGTGCACAATAGGCGCAAAGATCGTCAGGTGGGCAGGCAACTGAGAGTACATCTTTGGACTAGCTGGAGAGAGTCATGGAATAGATCGCAACTATATTACCAAAACGGACAAATCTTGACAGTGGCTATTGGTAGCGTGGTGTCTACGGCTCAGGAGCTCATGGGATCGAGTAGTTCTAGGGTTCTAAAGTTTATTTCAGCCAGGACTTCAGGACACTGCATGTGGCAATTAATAATCTTGAATAGAAGTAGAACGTCAGATACGTTGCGCCGTAAGGCGAGATATGGAAGATTGCGTATAGTCACCACCAGATAGTCGTATGCAATACGGACTCCAACCAGACGAATAAAGTGGCGCTGCAAAGCTTCTAACCTCTTCTTGGCGCGAAGGATGTAAGGAGACCATATAGGTCTAGCGAATTCAACAAGCTGCCTTATAAGGAAAAATGCAGAGATTGTAGAAAAGATCTGTAGAAAATCTACCCAAGCATCCAGTTAGCTTCATTGTAGATATAGTCAGTATGCCCCTAAAATTACATATCGTAGTCAAAACGAACGCCCAAGTCTTTTATACTCTGGACACTACACTCATTTGCATAACAGGATCTCTTTAAAAATGAAAAACTACACTAAATTTCTTGAATTTACTCACCAAATAAATATAACATGGGATTTGTTTCTAAATATAAATATTTCTCTTGAATTGAATATATATATATATATATATATATATATATATATATATATATATATATTAAAATTATGTATAATGCTTAGTTCACAGCTGAACTTTTATAATCAATTATTTATGTAATGTAATGTTTTGTATGGCGCAAGTATAAGTTTCATCAGGCATTACATTTTAAAACAATTATGTATAATTTGTTTTGAACTTTACGCAGGTATTTACGCCTGTTATGAAGACGTTAAGATGAAAGTGGAACATGCGAATGTGTTAAAGAATGAATCAAATGTTGAATAACATTCATTAATTTGATAGTTTAGACGACACAATAAATTGAAATTTTGTATATTATTATTGTTTGTGTTAGTAGCAACCATTTACTAAGTGCGTCTCCACTTACAGTTTAGGCATAGTGATGTAAATGTTAAAACTTTCAGGCTTCAATAATAGATAATAAAGCCATAACCAAACATGTTTAACATACTTAGCCTTTCCTACCATGAAGTGTGTGCTTGTGCTAAAACTGTTACCTGTGCATCCAATTACAACCAAACCAGTGACACAAATAATATCATTGTGGTACCTGATCGTTTCTGTTTACCGTGCACTTTCAGGTAACCTATCCTCCTTCTTTGATAAACTGCATGATGTGTGCTCTAGTCTATATGAAGCGAGCGTAAGCTTAAATATCATTATTGCCGGAGACTTCAACATTTATTTTTTTATCAACCACTAACAATCTTTCTGAACTAATAAACCTGTTCTCTAGTTTTGGCTTGCAGCCCACAGTTTTTGATGTTACAAGGCCTAACCTTGGCACGGGTGTTAGTGGACCATGTATAGACAATGCAGTTACCTCTTTTCATCAAGACAGATGGGCTACTTCTGTACAACATACTGCAGTATCAGATCATAATCCTATTCTTTTTAAAGTTAATGTTGAGCTTTTAACTACTAAAGAACCTAGGCCTAATAGATTAAGAAATTTAAGCAGAACTTTAAATAAATCTACCTAAAAAATATTGCTATACTATCTGCACAAAATAAACTGGACTGAAATTTATTATTCTAATTTAGGTATTAATGATAAGTTTAAATTTTTTTTGATTGCTTGTTGTGGGATTAGATTGTTCAATCCCCCTGAAACGTAGCTGTATAAAAAAAAGAAATCCTAATTCAAAATGGTACCATGAGGGTCTGGTCTCAATGAAATGTGATCTTGATAAGATTTATTATCTTCTTAAGAACTCTAGTGATCCAAATGGAATGATTAGAGAATTGTATAAGTCATCAAAAAAAAAAAAAAAAAAAAAAAAAAAAAAAAAAAAAAAAAGTTAGAGTTATAAGTTAGAGATTCAAAAAGCCAAGCTGGCTTTCAACAATAAAATTATAAATAGTTCCAATAATAAAACCAAAGCTGCTTGGTCAATTATAAATGAAAATAAAGGGTCAAATAGTAGGCCTCTTACTCTGCCAAGCATATTATCTCCTGACACTTTTAATAATTATTTTGTTGAATCTCTGCAGGAGATTAGTAATAATGTTACTGTAAGTACTAATGACCATAAGTTTTACTTAAATAGATTTGACTTAAAAAGTGAGATAAATTATTTTTTGTCTAAGCCTAGTTTTACCATTAGAAAATTTTCAGTAGGAGAAGTGTATAAAGCTATTAAAAATTTAAGCAGTAGTCCATCTCTTGATTTTTATGGTTTAAATTCTAAGATTTTAAAAATTTATTCTGTGTACATTTGTGAGGTTTTAACTTGGCTTTTAAATATGTGTGTTGCTCAAGGGTTATTTTCTGATATTTTAAAAATCAGTAAGGTTGTGCCTATTCATAAGAGAGGCCCAAAACATATTTAAATCAGCTTCCTAGTCGAAAACTGTTTATATGAGGTCTGTGAGTATTTTGACTTAGTTAAATCTAACTTTAACTGGAAAATATTCTAGCCTTAGTGATCTTTGACCATTATTATGCTGTACAGTCTACAACAATAAAAATCTTGAGTATTGAATCAAGGTTCTCAATGAAGCATCTTATGTGGGTCTCTAGATGGGGCTGCAGCAAAACGAATCGGATAGCAGGGATGGCGAGTACTCCCAATGCGATTAAAGCCTCCCGGAATGCTTTAATGTGTTCACCATCCAGGTAAAGGCGCCTTAAGATATTCTTGGTGGTCTCATAGATGGAATGGTGAGCGGAAATTGGCGTTTCTTCTAATAACTATTACTGGAATAACTAATGATTGGACACTCTTATTGGACTCTTGACACTCTGGATTCAACTCAGTGAGAGGCCACGTTTTGGGAGGAGGTGGATTTTTTTTTCTTTTTAATGCACATAACGTACTTACATACAAAGGGAAACTATCCCCCCTCCAAAGAAAACTATAGCATACTATACTATCTTATAAATAAAAATGAATCGCAAAATGTGTTGCTAAGCGCAAATCTTGAGAACGACTGGAAATTCTTTTTGTAAAATGTTCATTGAAATCCATGGATGGTTTTTAAGAAGCAAAATATAAGCAAAGTTGGAATATTTTGAAATTCAGAAAAAAATTAGTTATAGGTCCTACGTATGTGTATATTTTCTTCATCAGAATAACAAAACAAACAACTATGTTCCTGGAAATATTTTAAACTGAAAATAGATTACAGAAGCCGATAGTAGACGATTTTGACCGAAGTAGGTTTCCGAGACCTGCGTATTTGTATTTTATTGATTAGAATAATAATTCAGGCTCAGCTGTGACATTGCAAATATAATTAATTAATTTGAACTATTAATGCTCTTCCACGTGCAAAACATGATATAACAATTAAGTTACACTCTGATACCATTCACCATGAACTTAAATAATATCTACCTGATGTATGCCTTATGTTAAAAAAATGCATCATAGGTGCTTTTTACTAAGTAGTATAAGGACAGAAAATTGCGTGCGAAGCCGCGGGTAATAGCTACTATATAGTATATATTTAGTACATCCACTATATATAGTATAATATACAATATAAGAAACTAAAATTTTTCCAATAAAATATATAAATTTACTTAATTTATATTAATAAAATATGAAAGCTATAATATTATAGAATATTTTTTAAATACATTTTGTGATATGAATTAAATAAAATAATGAACGGTTATTAGTTGGCGTGAAGCACTGGTGCAAAAATTGCTTTAAAGAACAATCTCAGCTGGCTTTTAGCGTTGAACGTTGAAGCCTTGACAGTTGGCTCACTCTAGTGCAGTGTTCTTGAACTCCTCCTGCAACTCCAGACTTCTCCACTAACGGTTGGCAATTGGACGTTAACTTAACGACACTCGCTTAGAATACCCTTTCCACAGTAATTTATTATAGTGCTCTTCTCCCGTAATCTAATTTGAATGCTAAAATTACTTATTCATTAGTATCAAGTAATGGATTAATGAGTAAATATACAAAATTGAGGAAATAAATTAAAGAAATGTAATAAATAATATAATTATATAAAATCGTACATTTATTAGAGATAATTGACTTGCACTTAAAAGTATTGATTAAACGAAGACAACTTATAGGAGATTTATAATTTTAACATCCCCGAGACATGCGCTCAAAGATTTAAATGGTAGTTTTATTAATGAATAATATAAAGCCCAAGCTCGGTGTCGTTTTTAATATTACTAGCCTCAAATGGTACTAATCTTGTATTTAGAATCCTCCTTGCTAAGTCATGCTATTTATAAGAAAAATTTATATAGATTAGGTTCAAAACAAAATGCATATCTAGGTAGAGAAATTGCCATGCAATAGGTCAATTTCCAAAATTAAATTCCTATTTTTATTGCTAACACAGACGTTAATCTACAAAGTAGCCTAATTTTTGGTCCTCAATTTCGCTGATTAGTACATTTACATTACTCATTTCACACATCTGGTAAACTATAAATAAAATTATATTACATAGAACAATCAAGATATTTTATTGAAATAACAATTATATCCTAGATTACAACAAGAGTTTCTCATGAAGCCGTCTTTTTGATAATGTGAATACAGCCTGTCTACGTTGTTTGTGATATTTCAGCGAAAAACATTATTACAGACTGAATGTGACAGTTCTTAAGAAGAGGACAATTTTTAGTCCTATCTTATAGATTAAGTTTTGATTATAGTATTCCCTCTTATCAACCTCAATACACATACCGGCTTGGCCCGAATATCCGTGACTCCCCAACGTCCATCTCTGTAACTTCAAGACCGGTTTGGGAATACTTCATCTTAATTGAAAACACTATCGGTGCTTCACCGTAATTAAAATGGTATGATTATATATTGACTTCGTTGGTTCATACAGCGTTTTATTTATTATTCTTTCTATAATGTACATTTTTATATGCCATCATTTTAGTGTAAGATGTATGCGTGTATTTGTGCCAATTAATTACGCATGATACTCAATATTGTATATTGAGTGTTCTATGAAAATCATAACAACAATTCTATCGAAAAGTTAGGTATTTTACCTTCCTTGTATAATTTGTAGATTTTAAGCATTTAACAGTTTAATACGACAATGTGACAATATTGTAACATTAAAAATATACAAACAATTGTGTTATTTTAGGAATACTAGGATTTTAATAACTACAGTCATTTTTTAAATTACATTTTTATAGAAATAAAAATGTAGCCCGTTAAAGATTTACAAACAGAATTTTATTGCACATTCGCTCTGACTGTAACCCATATAGTAAAGCTATTGAAATAACACTTTAAGTAAAACAAACCTGTTAATTTATTAAATTTAAAAATAACAAATTTGTCGAGAGTTAACTGACTATGATTTCTGACGTGTAAACAACCGTAAAATAATAATTTATCGAGATTTATAATTCAATCTTTCATAGTTTTTATTAACACATTTCTGTACAATTTGGTTTGTATAATTTTGTTTAGTACTTTCAAAACAGAGTGATCTATACATGGAAAATATGTTATAAAATTTAAAAAATCTTATTGTTTTAACATTTAAAAGTAGTTAACAAATATAACAATATAAAAACATCAAAGTCTCATAATCTCAGTGATCCCTTCTGTGTATCGTATGTGTGGGAGTGGAGTATTACTGGTGAAGATTTGAAGGCTCAATGTTATTTTTAATATGAATTATAATAATATAATATATGAGAATGTGCATGTGTTTGTTAGTTTTGATTTCGCTTGTAAACTATTCAAGTGATGGTGCTGAAATTTTACATGGACATTTTTACCTTAGAAAATGTCCTAAAACCTAGGATTATCAGAATTTCACTCTTTGAACCAGCCGACAAGAACTGTGCAAGATGAAAGTTCGCTGGACTTTGCTTTTGAACACTAATGTAGCAATTCCAGCTCTAAATGTTCTACAATATTAACAACATTTTTCAGTTTATAAAGAATGAAACGCTTAGTTAATGTACTTTTAATTATACATTTTTATCAAATATTAAGTATTAAATCTAAAAGATAATGTTACTATTTAATTTTTACTATAAATTTATAGATTGAAATAAAACACAGTTCTCTTTTGACAAAAGTAGGCTTCTCTGACCTGTGATATATATTTTCTTGGTTGGCAAACAAGACACAATCAAGTATAACAAAAAGTATACTAGGAACAAAGTAAGTTACAATGGCGTGAATATGTTTTGCGTATTTTCTTGATTGTGGCAACAAGGCAAACTAAACATTTGAGTCGGATATTTAATTCGCTCAAACCAGAATGCTTACACAGGTGCAAAACCTAGGAAATTGCGTGCAAAGCGCAATTGCTAGTATATAATTTATGAGAAAACCATACTGTGATCGCGAGGTAAATGAATTTTAATTTTTTTTTAAACTTCAAGGTACCTTGAGTTAGGTTTAAATTAGCAGAAACGGGACTCTAGAAAACGTCTTCTGTGTTTTGTCCATCCTGTGTGCTCCGACAGAGACGACTTTGTTGGGTAAATAATGATTCCTAGGGAAAACGATATTACCTAAGCAATCTGCATATGTTTTACCTTTCACGTGACAGTCAAGAAAATGATACAAACAGCTTACCTGTAAATATTGCATATTATACGTAATAGTTTAAAAATGTTTACAACAGATTCGATATAAATTATGATATGAAAAAAGGCGTGGGAATTATGGATTTACTTTGTTTGAAACATAAAGCCTTAATAATAAACAAATCCTTAATGTTTTACATGCTTGATTTTTTATAATCTAATAAACTATGATTTTGGAAAATAATTGTGCTTACAATAAAACAAAACTTTAAATATTTTACAACTTTTGTGAATTTGTATTGTTTTAAGCCATTATTTTGAAACTATATTTTAAAGAATATTAGGTCATTATTCCAATCTTTATCATGAATGCATGAATCAGTTTACTTTTTGGTTCATAACTCCGATAAGGTTAATTGTAGTCACTTTAGATCCCCAAACAAATAAGAAATTGAAAAAGAATTTTGGTTTCTGTTACAATTTAAATTTTCCATTTAAAGAGTCCCAATTGTCTATGGTTCCCATTAAAGATTAATTTGTATCTATTCATCGCCTACACAAAGGTATAGATAGTAAATATGTCGGTGCCTCTCTGTACAGAAAAAGATTAAATGAAGAAGACATACGGGTACTAAGAGCTACAAGTTACAATAGCGATAATAAAGTAATAAATTGGAAAAACTTAAATCAATACATAATGAAAGACCCAAAGGAAAAAAAATATAGCTACTGAATATAGTGACGTATTACACTACACCATAGAAAACTAATTACAAAAAATCTAAATATAGGGTTAGCTTCAAAGGTATTTAATAAATTGGAAAATAAACCGGCCTTTCAATAAAAATAACCTTGGAAGAATACGAATATCACCTTAATCAAGCATTTTAAAATCAGCTTTCGCATAATATTAAAGCGTAAAATGCCCACACACATCAAATATAAAACAAAACATGGACACCGTAAGTGTGAAACATTGCTCAAATTAAATACTCTTGAATAATATAAAATATAACGAGTTACAACTAAAAATGACAGTTTTGTATTTATTTTATTTTATTTTTTTTATTTAAGGAGAGGCCGATCCCCTTTTAAGCCTTATTCTGTCCGTCCTCATGTGCCACTGGCCTGTGCGAGGATCTTATCAAACAGAATAAAGGGGAGGGTCGATACAGTACGAGGTTGATGGTACTGATGAAAAGTGCAATGGTCACAGACCGGTATTGAACCTGCGCTATCTCTAACTCAGACCCAAAGTTTAACGACTTAGACCGCTCGGCAATCGGCACTCCCAAATCACACAACAATGTGACAAATCTAAAAATAAAATTTAAACACTTTTAAACCAAATTATAAGCGTAAAGCAGGGAGCTGTCTCCCTGCTTTACCGCTCGGCCACATACAGATGTGGCCGAGCGGTAAGAAACAAGGTCAGAAATGTACGGACTACAGTCTGGTACATGTCCGCCGAGGTGTGCCGCGTTTCTGTGACTGTACGTGTTTAAGTTTTTAGTGTTTAAGTTCTTTAATTTCAAGTTTCAATATTTTAATTTTGATTTTTTGACGAAGTACGTGAACACAGAAGTATCTCTGTTGCCTATTTCAATTTCACATCAAAGGATCTGATGATAAGGTATCAAACACTGAATATCGGATGATATAATATTACACGAAAAGAAGTGGGACAGCCGAACAGGTATTGTAGACTTATTTATTAATGACTGGGCTTAAAATTATTTTAACATTTTGGGATTGGCGTCTACTGATTGAAAAATAAGTCTGCACAGTGACGCTAAAATATTTAAAAAATGTAGGCTTATTGTATTTTTTAATATTGTGAGTGACGCGAAAGTGAAAGTCATGAGCCTTCGGTAACCGTGTAAGCTATGCAGCTGAAAAAATAATTAGGTTTATTATTTATATAAAATATAATTGTATGTTTCCATTTGCCATACAAACAGAGTTAAATTGTTTTTCTTCCGATTATATAAAGTGTCTGCTGCACAACACTTTACAGAGTAGATATAAATTGCACATCTACGAAGCCAATTCAAATTAATACTCCTAGCGATTAAAAGTTACGCAATATTTTATTTGTTTCGTAATTGAGATTGCATTGAATTGAATAAGAGGATTATCAGAGCAAGAGCCTTGACATTAAACAACACTCGGTAACAAGAAGCTTTCATTCAAGGTAAAGGGGCTTCTCGAGAAAATTGTATTATTTAGAACTTCCATTGTGCAACAACTTGAGAAGTTCCCATCCATAAACTTTTCTTTAAAAGCAATCTGGTTTCCAAGCACACATTTTTTAATTTTGTCGCAACTTCTGTTGATGGTTGAAACCACTTAAACGTTTTGAAACTATAAAATTTCATTAAGGCACATAAGAATGATAGTTTCACAATAAAAAAATTATTATAATACTAAACACAGATTTATATCTTTAACTATATAAACGTTTTTGTATATCAATATTACTGATTGTATTATCAAGCGTAAAGAGCGGGGCGATCCGTTTCGTACATCCTAATAAATGCTTATAGGCACCAGAGTTTTTCGTAATGTTTCCATCAGTTACTAAAAACACGTTTCCTTCTTTATTCTGGAATAGGTGGAAGGTACTTCAGATTACGGTGACCACCAGAAGATTTGTGGTTTTTATTCGTTGAATGAATCCATTTTGACCTCTTTGTTAGACTGCATGAACAGCAACCGCTTCTTTATCATGAGTGGAACTATCACAGAGCAGTCACGGCACGCCTACAATATCTATCACTACCCCACAGCACGTCAGACAACACCATTGGAGACTGACTTACTGGTGAAATTGAGAGGAAATGTGTGGTAAAACGACACGCCCGCTACAAATATCTACACACGATGTTTGAATTTGCACGTTCATGTGGAGATTCAGGCATATTGGTAGACTTCGGTATAGGGAAAGCGACAAGTATGCGTTTGTAGACACTCAGATTAATGACAGAGATACTGTGATACAAGTTTATTAAAGGTGGTAAGTTGTTCCATTTGGAACATCTATGAATATAACTCAGTGTCCTAATAATGATCATTTAAAATTAAATTTCTGATAGGTTACAAATATTATCTTAGATACACAATTTCTGTGCCGCTTACTCCTCTAAATCTTATTTTAAAATACTTTGAACTTCCAAAAATTAAAAAATTAAGTTGAGCGTAAATAATTAGCCAGTATTTGGAACGCACCATTAAGCTATCAAGATTAACCATGACCATTAGTCTCTTACACGTCTGTTTTCGACTTCAGCTGTGGGGAAAAGCGCTGTCAAAACAAATGTATGGAGTTTAAATTTATGACGTAACGTGAGCATACACGTGTATTGCGATTTGAGTTACGTCACACGGTGAGTTCGATATTGCGCAGTTACTCTGTATTAGTGCTGCAGTCTATGTAAAGCAATATTTCTTATCAAAATTGAGAGTAACTTTCCTTTGAGTTTATGTTTGACAGTTTTGATGAGAGTAAAGGAGGGATGTTATTCTGATAAAAAACTTATACTGTATTTAACCTCGGAGTGAGAAATTAAAAGTGGTATAAATTGATCATTGCCTTACTTAATGTTTAACATCAGGCTAAACTTTAACTGTAGTCAAGGTTAAGCCATAAATCTACCCGCCATTCTTCAGCAGAGATACGCGCTCAATCCATAATCTGAGAACTGTTTCATAGATTTTAAAATAAATAAACGTATTTTAAAATGAACATAAATATTTGTTGATTTTAAATAAAGCCTTAACCTAATACTGAGCGTTTAAACAAAACGCGTGGATCATCGATAAATACTTACCCTTTAATAAATGACTTGTTAGCAACAATGACCTTGTAATCAAGGCGGCACCGGATCAGCTGATAAGATTACCCGCTATTAGAGTGTATGGGGTAGCATCTGTTCTTCTCCCCTCGGACACCCGCTTATTAACCCCTCCCCGCCCCACACACGCTGCTGCCTATTCAAGTGGCTTCTAATTATAATTATTTGTTGTCGCGTTAGTTCAACCCTACACAAAATTATAATGTGTCGTGTAAAGCTACATATTGCCAATTTTGAAATCAATTAGCTTGACTCATGTGAACATTGTGTCAGCAAACATTGCTGATCGTATAAATCTTAAAGTGGTACCATGGCGAGACCACGTATATTGCTTATAACACTTTTAGTTCCATATTACTTTGAAATTCCATGTTAATACGTATATAGCACTTTGCAATTTTTCGAATATGCATTTTGCAAATTGGGATTATTTTCATGGAAATGGTATATGACTTAACCAAGTACAGTAATTGAGATGAAGTCTGCAGTCTTTATCAAAAAAGTTAATTTAAAAGTCGAATTCTGTTTACTAATATAGGTATTGGGGTTTTAAAAATACATAGTACATATATTTAACCATACAATTAAAATATGAAAGTGATTATTTCCACGAACTTAATAGATTAACCAAGAGAACGATTGTGATTTCCGTTTAGAATCGGCCTTAGAATAAATTGTTACCATTAAAATTCATTTCGAACAAATAAAGCAATAAGAGACAATGTCTGGGACTGTGGCAACGTGAAATTTACTTCCGTCTGGAAGGTTATGATTTATACAGCGACGCTTTCTGGGGAATTCGTTTTTAGTCCAATCCACGTTGAAAAACAAAGCGGTGAAACTGGAACTTTTAGTGAAACGAGCACTATATCAATAACGCTTTAGTTAACTCTATTTCTCCATGGGTCACTTATCGGTGCGTGAAACAGGCAATGTTCAATTTAAACTTATATGTACGGTATATATGTAGAACTGCGAACAGAAATGTTTGATGAATTGAATATTTATCTATGTAGTACAAAATAAATCCACTACAACATTAGTAATCCTATTTCATATAATCTTTACCTCATTAATTTCCCTTCACGTAAATAACCAGATCACGAAGTACGATGCTATAAAAATTCTTTAAAGTAAATCCTATTTATTCACGATAGTATCATCACTAAATTAAAGCATAATATATCCTTATTGATATTAAATATCCTTATTTACATGAACATACATTAATTTGATTGATTTATACTATTATATTATTGGTTTGTTTTATATGATATTTTTGGTAACGCTTACGCGAAATGACGTTTTGGTAAATTATTTAAAATTATTTATCTGGTACGAGTTTTAGGCATTCGGATCGCGTCTTATTAGGATTCTAGGAGCAACGTGAAGATATTCTACCTGAGTCGGAAGCTCACTTCGCTTGACGGTGGAGCGGGATATTGGTCATGGCAAAGTTCCAGCACCGATCGCTTCTTATTACGGTGGTGAAAGTAATCTCTCCTGGCTTGGGTGCTATGCAAAGCTATCGAAACACTGGAGGTGTATACACCGACACACCAGACTTGTAGTCTAAAGGGCCATGATATTCGCTTTATCCGTTATAAAGGAACGCAGCGTGCAAACCTATAGAAAAGTTGATAATACTGGCGAGACAAGCCATACCATTCTAAACAATTCAATTATGAATTATTTGGCCATTGATATGAAATATTTGGCAAAGTTGTAATTCTCCATGACCCGCATTAACACAGGGTGAAACATTACTCTATAGTACGTCTCTTATAGTAATATTTCTACTTAGAGAGATTAACTAAGAAAACAGTTAATTATATCTTGATGTTATTTTATTGGCCTTGGTAAGGGTTTAATTCTTGATTGTTTTTGCAATTAAAAAAGACACACATCCATCCGGAAAACAATATATGTTAATCGTTGTATTAGAAACAGTTGGCAAATATTTCTATTTAATGTACCCACTACAATTATATTTTCCTTAAGACACGCAAGTTTGTAAACGTTGGGTAAATACATTTACGTGAAAAAAAAACTTCCTACAATTTCATGACACCGTTACAATAGATTTTAAAGTTTCCAAAAAAATAAAATATTATGGAAAGGTTAGTTCCAAAATGTATCCGTGGAATATACTATTTTATAAAAACAAAATTTGTACCACCTCAAGGTAGAAAAGTATATATAATTCAGGGTTATAGCTGTTGTGAACTATTAACAAAATCCATCGAATGATAAGATTACATTACAATGATCTTATTTGGAACACGAATGAAGCGTGTGTATTCAAAATGTATTATAACCCGCAAGAGACAACCTTGATCAAAGGTGATATGCAAGGTCAATTTAATCAACAGAGCAGACTCACAACTGAACACAGAGCAATTGTAATCACAGCTCTTGTGTAACATTAGATTGACAAATCATAATTCATTGTGTTACACCTCCAAGGAATACTATGAAATAATTAATTATATTTAGATAACAGAATTACATTTCATATTGTCGTTCTTCGTTACGAAATCATTTAGGTAATCATTTCAGTACGTAAAGTCAAAGTTGATGCTCATAAAAAGTTGGAAAGAACACACGCAAAATGTGGTTTTATCTTGAACCCTTTGTTTTAACTAGCCCTGATGTTGAAAGTGCATAGAAAACCACACTATGTCTACACTTTACTGCTAATTTATGATGTGTTTATTAGTTAGTTGTCATGTTACGAATGATCATTGTGTCCGGCTCGTAATAATTATAACATTAATAATGTTACTTAACGTTGTTACATTATCGTTGTAACATTATTGTAAATTAATTTGATAAACAATAATTTTAATTCAGGACCTTTGCAATTAATAGAATTATTGCAAACTGTAATGGCATGGCAACAGTCAAATCTAGATAGTTCTTATAGTTTAGATCTCTCTTTCTGGTTTTCTATTGTTTTCCGCTAATTCTTCCTTAAATAAGTACGTACCATAATGAATACTAAAAATTGGAATACTATAGAAGAAACAAAAGTGCATTATTCTTAAATTCTTAAATTTAATTATAAATATCCCAGGTGTAGTAAATATACTAATGTAAGTACATGTTTTAACATATGTTGCTATTTAAAAAGGCTAATTTCGGTAAAAGTTATTATTTCAAAGTAAATTATACGAAATGAATTGTTAAAGCTGAAATTACCAGGTAGCAATGTTTCTATCAACTGTTCAATATTAATTCTAATTAATTATAATGCTAATTCACATCTGGTTATCTAAGCGTCGTTTACTAAAAGTTTTATAAACATAAGTGATCCTAAATATTTCATAACCAGTTGCAATTATTGTGAGGTGCCTAACACTGATCATTTGTATGGGTATTTCTTTCCAGGCTCCTTTATTTTGTATATATAGCTAAAATATTAACTGTACAGATTTGCACATTTAATATCTTTGATATTACATGATCAAGGATGAATGGATAACAGCATTTCAACAGAAAATACGGCGTTTTATAAAATAAATTTTCACTAAAGCTTAATTTCATCAGTATTGTTAAGGTATTAATTTTCTTAGATTAAATACTGAAAACAGTAAGTTATGAAAGGTTATTTGACAGAGAACTGTTTTATAGCAATTTTCCCCGAGCAATTGGACCGGTATTATGCGCCACACTGTTATTTTTCTGCGCTGTACCTAGCTGTGTGTCTTCCAACAGGAGTTCTTTGCAATGTTTTTAATCCTAAAAAAATTTCCAAGGATTTGTCGAGTTAATGGCCTCTACTCTAGAGTTTTTATGCTTGGTGAGTTAGTCTCGGATTCTTTTTTAATTCCTAAGAAAAAAATATGCTTCAAGTAACAGTTCTTCCTTATTTATCTAAAACCATTTCTGCTATATTTATGAAAATTTAGTTTTCAATAAAATACATGCAACGTGTTATATCTTGTAATATTCCGTTTTTGACCGTAATTGTAGTTTTTAAACATTTGGAATATCAAGAAATCTCTTGGTTTTCTAAAACTTCAAAAAGAAAACAGTGCAATTTATGTAAAAATAATGGAATTGGTATTTCAGCATAATATTTTTCAACTGTGTGTACGCAATAATCCTTTTCTTAACAACGTAACAACTGTTTCATTTAATAAAATTTCATACATAAGCTAATTAAGAGATAGAAATAAATAGTTGAAACCCTTTAAACGCTGTAGCAGGTACATGAATACCAATGAGTTAATATAATAGATTCCCCAAATTGTATTGCACAGTTTTTAGAACTAAAAGTGGATAATGTGTGAAAAATTTTAATCTCCATACTTATAAATTGTGACTCATAAATTCAGTGTACCTTATATTGCGTTTATATACAGTCATTAGTTAACTGTTATTATATGATCAAGGTTGTTATTATACAGGGTGTACATAAAGTCCTGCACATGTATAATATTTTCTGAACGATAACAGATAAATCAACAAGATTTGGTACATCAACACTACACCTAAAAATCTACTTTTTGAAGGAACTATCAGTTTTCTGTAGTATCATGGGGACGTCCCGCAAGGAGTCACAAGAAAATCTTAAATAGGAGCATAGGTCAATATGCACATCATTTTTTAGGGCTTATCTGGCAGAGTTTAATGCCGCAAACCGCACTCAAAAAGATTGATCCAGTACAAAATGGCGGCTGTTCAAAGCTTTTACTTGGTTACATGTTATTAGTAGCCATAACCCCAGTAAAGCAAAACTGCAACCAAACGAATACTGCAGCTAAATACTACATTATGCTTGTCAGTTGTACAGAAGTGAATTATGACGTTTGTTATCCTCAAGGGTTAGAGATTTGGTCCTAATATATTGATAACGGGGAAAACCTGATAACAGTAACAATAATTAGAAAGCTCTTATCTTTGGCTCGCAGTTTATTATCTTTGGGTAGCCAGTCTATTCATAGTAGGCTATTCTAGTTTTCTTATTTTAGTAGTGTTGTCCATTCTTTCATCAGTGCGCTTTAGTACAAAAGAGTTTCTCGTATTGCTTGTAGTTCTTCAACTACACTATGTCGCTTGACGAACGTGAACGTATAACACTTCTTATGATGGTTGGTTGGGGAAACAACAGACGATCACACGAGGAAGCATGCCATTTATTTAATGACTACTTTCACGATAGGCAGCCAATTTCTAGAACAACTGTAGGGAGAACTGTTCAACGCTTTATGGAAACAGGAAGTGTTTCCGATCGTCATAGGTCAGGAAGGCCCGCTACTGCAACAACCGAAGACAACTCTTTAGATGTATTGCAGTCATTTATTGAGAACCCACAAGAGTCCCTACGCTCAGCAGCACAAACTCATGACATCTCTGTTACGTCTGTTAAAAAAACAATTCTGAAAGGGTCCAATTTTAAGCCTTATAAAGTTCATTTGGTGCACGAACTCAACGAAGATGATTTCGATCGGCGTATAGAATTTTGTGAAACTATGATGGCCAAAATAGATCGCAACGAAATTGATGTAAACAATATTGTGTTTTAAGACGAATGTTCATTTATGCTGAATGGAAGCGTAAACAGGCACAATTGCCGTTACTGGAGTAGCGAAAATCCTCACTGGATGCGGGAGGCACATACGCAGTATCCACTAAAGGTGAATGTCTGGCTTGGTGTGATAGGTACCCAGTTGGTAGGTCCTTTCTTTATTGAAGGAAATTTAAATGCAATATCATACCAACGTTTGCTGGAAAATGAAATTACACCAGCACTTCGAAACATGTTTGGAGAACATTTCCAGAATATCTGGTTTCAACAGGACGGAGCACCCCCACACTACGGCATCGACGTAAGAGCCTATTTAAACACTGTTTTTTGGCAACGGTGGATCGGAAGGCGGGGAACTGTAGAATGGCCAGCGCGTTCACCAGATATGTCTCCATTAGACTATTTTGTTTGGGGTTACCTTAAGGACAACGTCTACAAAACAAAGCCTCAAAATTTAAATGAACTGAGACAAAGAATACTTCAAGAATGTCAGACGATTCCTCAAGTTGCCCTGCAAAATTCTGTTAATAGTTTTTATGTGCGTCTTTCCAACTGTCAAATAACCGGAGGTGAACAATTCGAACATTTACTCTGAAAACATTTGGTAAGTAAACATCTTTTTTACATCAAACATTTGAACAGCCGCCATTTTGTACTGGATCAATCTTTTTGAGTGCGGTTTGCGGTATTAAACTCTGATAGATACGCCCTTTAAAATGATGTGCATATTGACCTATGCTCCTATTTAAGATTTTCTTGTGACTCCTTGCGGGACGTCCCCATGATACTACAGAAAACTGATAGTTCCTTCAAAAAGTAGATTTTTAGGTGTAGTGTTGATGTACCAAATCTTGTTGATTTATCTGTTATCGTTCAGAAAATATTATACATGTGCAGGACTTTATGTACACCCTGTATAATAACAACCTTGATCATATAATAACAGTTAACTAATGACTGTATATAAACGCAATATAAGGTACACTGAATTTATGAGTCACAATTTATAAGTATGGAGATTAAAATTTTTCACACATTATCCACTTTTAGTTCTAAAAACTGTGCAATACAATTTGGGGAATCTATTATATTAACTCATTGGTATTCATGTACCTGCTACAGATTGATTTATCTGTTATCGTTCAGAAAATATTGTGCCTGTGCAGGACTTTATGTACACCCTGTATATAAAACAACTAATGTTTTATGGCCTTGCAATTATATTGAAAGTTATTCTTAAAAATTTAGTAGTAGAATTAAAATTTTAATTCTATTTACTTTTATTTCAATATGTAAAACTAAAGAAGACTCCTCTTTTCATTCTTTTTCTTGATTCATAATTATATAATAATAGGTTAACCAATTATTATCTTTTCAATATTGTGAAATGTCTTCAATAGCGTTGATAGTACAATTCAATAACATCAAATAACATGACAACTTGTGAAACTAAACTCCTCCTATGAGTATAGACTCCCCAGAGGATTCATTTCTGGCTTGTTTATACTTTCCAGTTGAACCCACACTGGTTACAGCAAACAACGATATGTTACAAAGTATGAGCAACATTATGGATGTCCAAATAAATTTAGGGATTTTGATGCGTAAGGGTAATTCGATAGATCTAGTCTACTGCGGGAGATGACTCTTGGGGTTGGCAGGATATGTTTGCAAATAATCAAAGATTCTTGCCAGCCTAGACATTAGGGTGTGCCACCCCTACCTGCTTTAACTGCAGAGGCTGGTTCCGAGCTGGCTTTTATTTCTTCTAAGGAAACATGTCTCGAGATTAGTGCCTACCCGGTCCCTACCCCTAACCTTACGCATCCAGAATATCCCGAGACTCTGGAAGTAGCGCAAAGGTTATTATAGGTCTAGATGACTCGTATTTACTCGTATGATGCGAATATACTCGTATATTTAATACGAGTATATACGCAAAACATAAGCACCATAAATAGGTTATTATAATTAATTAATTATTTACTCATATTCTTACAATTATTGCAACTGAACCATTTTTAACGTGATAAATCCACATTACCATATTTTTCCCTATTCATGTATTACATACAACAAAAACGTTTTACTCTAGTTCTATTACCTTACTGAAATCATTTCATAGTAAGGATTGACTTTTGTAACAAACAAAAAAAAACTTACCAATTTGTTTAAACCAAAGCCAATAGAATAAAAAAGTATTAACTTTTGGTATAAACAAAATTTTTATTTCTTATTTCAGTAATCACAAACCAATAATTTCATTTTTAGAATATAATGACAGTTAAAATGAAGTAAGTATTTCGTAAATATAAGATTGTAGTGAAAATGATACTGTCCAAATAACAGAAAATAATATAAACGAAAAATTGATATATTTATTAAATGAAATAATTAAAAGAAAATATAAAACGTTTTATGGTAAAGGCTGTAGTGTCTCACATTATTTTAAAACATTTAGGAACCCAGTTAATAGCTAGGAAACGTACTTTTTCAAGATATTTATTCAAATTCCGGTATAAGAAATATTCGCTTCTATCGGTAAGTCCCGCGACTGCCTTTACATTTTTTTCGTTAATTATTGAATCTAAATGGCAACTATTGCGCCAATAACTACTACATTATAGCTAGAATTGTAAAAAAGGTTGTCCGCTGAAATAAATCAATAATCTTACTTCCTTTAAAAACTGGCTTAAAAAAGAATAACTATAATCCAATAATACATCGTAACACTTCTGTGTTCGCTAAGAATGAAGTGAGGATCAAAGGAGTGTTTGAAGTAATAATTACAATCGTAGTGAACTAACTAATTATAAATGCACAATGTAACCTTCCACTGGTACTTATGAATACAGTTTTCACCGCATTTTTTAGTGGGTAGAGATAGAAAAGTACTTTGAATATGACATTCACTTTGTACGGCCTTACTATTGAAAATGCTTGGATTGTGGGCATTTTTATGTTAATTTTAAAGCTTGTATCAAGAATTATAAAAAGTGTATTTAGGTGTGGTTTCATGTCACAGGAGTGACATAAAAAATAATTTTCTATACACTCTATACCTCAATTTAGAAGTAAACAGCGATAAAAACGTTTCTTCGCTTGCATGTTTAGGATGTAAAGACTCTTAAATTTACAAAATAGTATGTGTTTACATTTGAATGTTTTAAGATTCGAACATTGAATCCTCTGTATTTAGGATTCCCTATTTGTTTACTAAAGAGTTGGTATTATTAAAAACAATTTGTTTAAAGTCGATTTAGTTGGAAATCCGACTAAACTAAATCTCTCCAGTTATCTGTTTGACCGGGTGGTCTGAAACACAATTCAAAAAATCAATTCTACTATAAATATTCTATAAAAGTTTTCCTCAATTACAATACAATAAGATTGTTTTGTCTATTTATTCGTGATGTCAGTATAGATGAACGTTTTAATATATATTAAACAAACGGAAAAATATTTAAATGTTTGTTAGTTTTGTTTATAGTACAGAAAATAAAAACATATATATCCTACCCTCTGAGTTTCTTGCTTCTATCGAAGTTGAATTATGGAACAAATGTCATTAAACTGCCGTCAGTAAAGTGTCGGCAACACTGTTTGCATGTAAACCTTACAACCGGCGCGGCGCGGCGCGGCGTCTTACATCGGAGATTCAACATTAGCATGGGCTAGTGACACGGTCGGCACAGTTTACTCGATGTAAATATTTATACTTCCACTTGCCTGGATTGTGTTATCACTCTGTTCTGTCAATGTTCAAGTAAAACACAACAACTGAGCCTGTAACAATACTATATATAACGTTATATCATATGTCACAACAAAGTGAATAACTGATGATAAACCAAAACTCCAGTCGGTCTTTTACATTGGAAAAGGTTGGAAAATTGAAAATGGTTGGTATTAGTGTTGAAATAGAAATGGAAGGGTTTCTATTTCTATTGGCTTTATATATATATATATATATATATATATATATATATGAAATAAATAAATAAATAAATATATATATATATATAAACCCCAAATAGAATACAACGAAACCATATATATACCATATATGTGGTGTTTTTGTATGTCTGTATATATATATATATATATATATATATATATATATATATATATATATATATACACACGGAAATACAACTACGAAACATTGCTTTATACCGCTGAAGCCATACGTTTTGGCAAAACTGTTGTTATTTTCTTTCTTTAAAGAGAAATCCATGTCCATAATATGAGGATGAATGGCTAAATACAAGACTGGTTTCCTAAATGTAATTGACCAAACTTTGGAAAAACTTGCAAAATACTATTAAATATGTGATTTTAAAAATAAAACATGTCACTTTTTTATTTTAAAAGAATAAATTCAATATAGTTTGATAGTAAGATTGGCAATGAATTTTATAGTTTTGTAGATACTACCTTTCAAAATGTACAACAACAGTTTAACACATAGGAATGGTTTTATATTATGTGTTTTAATTATTTCCAACTATAAATATAGAAATTGATTGATTTTATGAGGATAGGCATAGTATAGTACGAATAGTATAAACACAGAAATAAAGTCAGTGAAACATTTGTATTCAGGAAGACGTAGTCTTACAAAAGCCTCCCCATCCATTGAACTCTGCACGGGGTCAGTGCAAACGACAAGCAATGATTAATTTGATTCCTTTCTGGGGCAGATATTTGGAAAGCAAATGGGGTCCGAATGGATGTGTTATTAAATAGATCAATGGGGGGACTATTAGCAGTCGAGTGCAGGCGAGCTAGAGACGCGTGGCGGCGGGAGGTGACGTGCGGCGCGGCGGTCGGTCAGATGTCGCTGGCAGCGATGCCCTCACATCCGCCTCCAACACACTGTACCGCCTCGAGCCACAGGTGACGGAACAAGCGCAACCAATATATTTTTGAGATCATACCAAACATGTTTTGTTCCATGATTAAGCGGTATAATAGGAGACAGAATCATTTACCGTCAATTCTTCCTTAACTGTTTTGTCAATCAAAGTGTTCCACGGGTACTACTGATAATTGCCATCTTGTAATGAGAAATTGCATTGAACATATTTCTCTAGAATTCACAATTGTAACAAGGCGTAGTTTTAATGAAAACTTTTTCAGGGAGCTAGAATATAAAACCATCAATTTTTAGTCATTATTACATTCAATGTTGTTTTATATAATGTAATGAAAGTCATACTTGGTGAGATTTCCTACTGACTATTCTTGCTCCACTCCAAGAGCTCTTGCACTGATTACTGTTGCTCAATTAGCTCTTCCATTGACTATCCTGTTCTACCCCATGAGCTCTTCTATTGTCTATCCTTGCATCACTCCACGAATTCTTTCACTGGCTATCCTTGCTTCACCCCGTGAGCTCTTGAACTGACTATTCTTGTTCCACTCTATTAGCTCTTCCACTGTCTATACTTCTATCAATCCATGAGTTCTTTTACTGGTTATCCTTGCTCCATTACATGATCGGGAATACAATTCTTTTGAGACATTTAAATGCTAGTAGAAAACATACAGATTGTTTAAAACAAAAATATTAAGATGAAGTATAGAAATTAAATTAAATGAAGAATATTAGCAACAAAAACGATGTGTGCACTCGTCTACGAGTGATGGCTGGCAGGACGCTGGAAGGCTACAAATATTTTGATGTTCAATTACGATATGGATTTTTCAATTTTAGTCAAAAATAGTTTACAGTTGAACATGAGAAATATGCACTAATAGACTACTACACAAATGTTTAATTGTATAAGTAGTTTTGGCGTTTTTTATTTTATTCTAACACACTGGCGTAATAGTGTGTCACATTAAAAACAATTTTAGAGTTTAAATTTTGGTTAGGCCTATGTGGTTATTTATCAGACAAAGAAAGTTGTCGCTGTGAGTATGAAAAGATTTAAGTGCAAACTAAGGGTTCTAGTTGGCGGTGGCAGTTTCGCGGTACATTAGCCTTCCCAAGTGTCCGAAATGATTCATCAACTGGTGCTGGCGGTGACGGGAGTCAGTCAGACGGCTGCAGACAGCTTGACACCGGCCGGGACAGTACCCAGCACACGGCCGAGCCTCGCTGGACTATCCATCACTTGAGTTTCTGCTCAATTTGACATGATCCTACATCAATCTGAGTTACTTCTACGTCATACTCGACCTACTTCTCACACTCCTCTTTCCACAAGGGAAAGTGAATTTTGCACACGTGAGTCGTCATTGTGTAGTTCACTAATCTAGAAAAAAGAAGTTCTGTATTTTAATTTTACTTATCAATACAGTAAATGGAAAAAGTAAAATAGTTTTCGCTACATATAAAGTTTAGATTTTTCAATATTCAATTTTATTCTTAATGTAATGAAAGTAACTAAAACCCTTTTATAAATCTTTTTAAAACCGATACACGTGTTTCGGTTTTTAACCATCATCAGTGTACATTAACCTCTAAATAAATAATAAACAATTAGATATACACATGTGGACCTTATAAACATACGTAAAATTTAAATGACACAGTTGTAATTGTCTTATTAGTAATCTGTATTTAATATTTTAATTTTTTCAAAAATTGGATTTGTCTCATTTTTCAGATTACTATTAAAAATGTTATAAGGATCTTTACTATAATTTAAATAAATATGTAATTCTTCTTTTGTGTTTAATTTCTCTCCTTTCCTTTCGATATTTAAAATTTCCATTTTCTTTTCAATATTTCAATACATTAATATACGTATATAGATACCCCTATGAGTGGAGTTAATAACATATCAATGATTCTTACCTATTTAACATTGCAAACAAATACCATCGTTAGCTACCTTACACTAGGTATAATGCATAGGTAAGAGTTAAATCTACTTAATTATGATTAGTTCACACTTATATGACGAATCAAACTTTGTGTTGAACAATCACCCAACACAAATTTAGTCCCCATCATTGAAGAAGTATCCAACCAAGATGTCAATAATGCCAGTGATCTTCTTGAATCATGCGTTGAAAATATTTATGACTATCAACCAAACAAAAATGAACTACAAATTCTTTAAAAAGGTCTCAGGTCTTCTCCTAAATTTAATCAACGACACTCTTATCTTTGCTAGACAATTACGTTTTTTTTCTAGTAAACAATAAACATTGTATAGTGATGAAATTCTTCCTTGCTTGAATTGGTTTAAGCAAAATTCGGATTGAGAACCTCTCGCTCCCCCTCTGATCACCCAATTGAACAGTTTATAAAAATTGTATTGTCTAATTTGTCAAACCCGGAATTTAAAAACTTTAACTAAGAGGAATTCATTGTGTCCCAAAATTAAATACGAGCTATCAAATCTCTAAAGAGCAATCACAATATAATAGTTCTCCCGTTTGATAAAGGAAGTAAGATTGTTGTTTTAAATTTAAAAGATCACATCAAAGAAGCTACCACGCAGTTATCTGATACTAATGTAATATACATAAAAAGTCTACGGATAAAGAACCTACAAGTAATTTTAGATAAATTATCAAAAATGACCTTAAAGATTAAGGTCCTAGTCAAGGTTTGCTTACACAGAATAATGGATTATTAACTAAAAAATTGCATCAAGCGCCAATATTTTATACATTCCCCAAAATTCACGAACACATTTTTCAATCTTCTGGTAGACCTATTGTTTCTAGCTACAGAAGGTCCTCACAATAAATAATTTAAAATTTAATGACAAAGATTATATACACATTTCTGGTACAGCTATAGGCGCCAGGATGGCTCTTCACATGATAGCCTATTCAAGGGCGTATTAATTAAGATAATTCAAGTCTTAAAAAATCTTTGCATGAGCTTCTAAAAAAACCTTTAAAAGTTTTTTTTTTAATTCACATAGAACCATTTTGATATAATGATTACTATTTTTTTATATATAGGAAATTGTTTTCGAATCATGCTACATAAAAACAAAACTACGTGTTAAAACAACAAACACAATGAACTACTTAAATTTTTCTAGTTGCCATCCAATGTATATAAAAAAGCATATTTCAAAATTTTCATTCACACGACCTAAGATGCTATATAGAAATGGCATAGATATCTTAAATTACGTAGACAAATTAACCAACACTTTCAAAGGTTTAAATTACCCAGACACAATTTAGAAATCATTAAACCAAAAACATCCACCAAGTAGCTTTAATTATAAAACGCAGCCAAAGTTTATTAAACAATCTTTTCTGTTAAGAAAATGTTATGAAATTACTTTCCTTAATGTTTTACTTTCCTCTCCAGATGCCCAAAATCTTATAGCCAAATTTCCCAGGGTAAGTATTTGTAAAATTTGAAAATTAAACTAAGATGTAACTAAAGTACAACAACCCGTTACTACTGGACGTAAACCGTACAACAAATCACGTTCAGGTTCTTGCAAAATGATTAAATAGTCAAGGCGATTCAAAAGCAGCGTAACTGGTTTTACACAATCTATCATTAGAGAAGTAAACTGTGGCTCTAAGAATGTAATTTATCAAATTTATTGTAAACTTTTCAACACAAAATACATTGTAAAACAAATAATCACCTTAGAGTCAGAATAATAGGGCAAAGATTAGATTTTTTCATAAAAACGGAGAAGTCATCAGCAAAAATGCTGCTGAGCACTAAAAAGAGAAAATTCAAGAGTGCTAAGATCTTAAAGGGATTTAATAAGGTCTTTTATTGTCCTAAAGATAATTTAAACAGATAACAATTTAAAAAATCTCAAAGAAGCCCATCAGTTAATGTTAAAATCTAAATAACCAACTGTTTGAATTTAAAATTAAAGTTACCTTAATAAATTTTTGTTCTGTCGCACTAATTACATAAAAGCTGGGCCTTTAAATGTTTTAGTTGCGTATTTAAATTTTGTGGTTATTTCTTATTTTTTTGTGTTTACTGCTCTCTTTATATTTTTATTTTATGCTTTCTGAAAAATCCCACGAAATATAGAAGCTTTTTATCTGTTGTTTTTGATTCCATTAAGTGAAATACTTTATATACTTGAAGATATAACTGGTTTCCATTAACTGCACTATACTAATTAACATTTTTTATTAGGGTACCGAATGGATGAGGTTTTACCTTATCTACGACGTAGAGTGCTCACTACTCCTCGACCTGAGAATGATTGCACCAAACACCAGTCGAAAACGCGTTAGTCGTAAATAAGGTAAAAGTTTATCCATTCAGCACCACAGTGAAATTTATTAATTTATATTTATATATATGGTCGTGGCAACATAGCTATACCTACTATGGCGTGTGTTATATAATTGGTACGAAATACAAATGCTTCTTCAAGTGCTAAACATAAATAGGATCCAGTTGAAATTTTGTTTAGTTTTAAACCTCTAAAAAAATTAACACTGGCATAATGTGTACCTACATGCCTACATCTGATTTAACGTTATATTTTTGCTAAACTAAATTGTTGAAGTCACGTTATATAAATAATATTATGTCACCAAAAACAGTACATTGTATTATATTTAAAGGATAATATCAAAGGGCTATCAAGGGCGACGTGAATATATTTGAAAATAATATAACCGTTACTTTTTAATAAGTAGAAAATTACTTGTGGACAAGATTAATTAAGTTTTGAAAATATTGGATACGAAGTGATCTATGATTTCTGTGCAAAATTAGTTTTAAAATGTAGCATCACATTTATATACAACACATTAATTTTGGCAAAGGATATCATAAGTGTAAAAATAAATAAAGTATGAAAATGGTGCCGAGGATGAAAGGTAACAATAATTCTTTTGTTATTACTCAAAGTCCACAATTTACGACTGAATACTCGTACCAGCTGTATCTAGTCGAGAATATTTGTAAAGAACTGTTCTCTATTATGTGGGCATGAATCTGCCTTTATTCTCCCTCCCATCTCTGAGCTTACATTTCATAATAAATAATTTTATATAATATTACAATGACATACTTGCCCGTTAGAAAAACCTACTTAGAAACTTTTGAGTTATATAATTTAATTATGTTTGAATGACTTATGCTTCAATAAGAATATTCAAGATCTGATAAGAAGCTTTTTAATGCTCTTAATTTTAAACATTTTAAATCTTGTTCCTTTTAGTTTTTAATTTTAATGATGGGATGAGAGTTACAGTTTGATATAAGCCGTATTAATTGAATACCGGCATATCGTAATAAACAGTGTCGGCTTATGGAATGAAAAATATAGGAAAACGTTGAAATCATTATTCGAGAGATGAGTAAAAACACAAAAAAGTTTTTGGAGAGGCAGTTATAAGGAAGTTTCTTAAAAGGAATGAGTCTATCATCACTCCCTCTGGTTTTGTGTAATGAACAAAACTGAAGGCTAGTGGGATGGTTAAAAACATACGATAAAACTTTTATCACAGGTGTTTTTTCAGCTCTACACAGAAGTCACACGTACATGTAAGCATGATGCATGAAAATACTTCGTGTCAGCGTCAGCCAACGGAATAAGTAGAGAGAATATCGTCACAAGTTGGTAGATTTGACTATTTCATGATCTGTTACAAATTATTTTCCTTTACGCGGTAATCATCATGTATGTTTAGCATAATATGTGATTTGGAAATGAACATTGAGGTAGACAGCTATCTTTGCGAAGCTATTTAAAAAACTTAAAAGGGAGAATTAAAACGCCAAGAATAAACAGTTAACTAAAGATTATATTTGACGTAATATAAGTTTTTGAAATGTCCACAACAGGAAAAACCTTAATAGAAAATACCCCAGTAGAACAAGCCTACTTTTCCTTTTCTCTTTAAATGAAATGAGCATCGGTTTCAAGTAGCATGAACATCAACTTAGATTTAAATGACTTGGAGTGATAGGCAGGACCTACAGGCCCGTATTGTGGCGCTTTCCAGGGTTCACTGGAACTGACAACTGAGATGCCGGGCCCAGCCGGTACGATACTCGTATAACAATAGCAATAATTGCGTACAAGATGGCGGCCAGATACGAGCAGGGTGCGGGACGAGCTGCTACGATAGCCATCTCGATTAGAGCCGACATCGAAACTGCGACAAAAACCACCCCTTTCACTGGGGAACTCACTGTTTCGAGCTGTAGATGTTTGAACGTAAAGAGTTAGCTATCAAAAGGTTCGGATACTGGAAGACCTACTGTTGCAGAAATCTTTCGCAAAAGTTTGACGATGAGTTGGTCTGTCATTTGTGCTCTCCCAGCAACCTCTAGCCTAATTCTAAAAAAAAGAATTTAAATCATGATGAAACCACTTTTTCTAGATGCATGCCAATGATTAAAAGTTAAACTTGACTATATTACCGATACAACGGAGTATTAAAGCACCTGCCAGAACGGATCGAAAGATTTAGCGCACAGAACGATAGAAAAACGGACGGGATGCACTTTGACCTTATAGCTTTAAAATTGGTAGGATTCTTCTTTGGAGTGGTAGGAACTTATGTATGGTTTTTCAATTCTATAGAGCCTTTTCGTTAACAGTTATCGCTCAGATGAAGACGAACAGATGGACGTTCAACGACACGATGTTAAGACAGCCCTATAGGGTTCTTAATAACTATTATACGGGATATTATAGAAATATGATCGTGAGAATCCTGTAAACTAAACAGGATTTTTTGGACATTTGCCAACGTTTAGTGATACAAAAAATCAGTAAAACTAAGTTTCGAGATCTGCACTCTTATATCTTCCTCAGGTTAATAACTAACGTAACACATAACTACAGCATGAAAAAACTGTAATGATAGCGTAGTACGTATACTTTCATTGAACCGAAGGAGGATATCACATGTTAATGTAAAACCTGACCTTTAAATAACCCTCCAAAGTGTCAAATCTAGTAATGCGGGGGTTTGGAGTGACAGTTAATGCCACACAATCTGGAAAGTTTTTTGCAGGAAAAAACGTTTTTACTTCTGTTTTGGAGACCATCCATTGTCGTATGGATCGTGGCTTCATACGTCTGAAACTAAATTCTCTTTCTGTTATTATTAAAATCAACTCAAACATATGTGGGACTGGCCGTACATAATTATCGCTCATTGTAGGTAGCGAACCAATTTGACGCTCTAAGTTACCATATGGTTATACTCAGAGAAATTCCTGTTTCTTTGTAAAATGGGAAAGAAGCCCTCTCCCTTGAGTTCTCAACTGACAGTTTTGCTAATTCAAGTATTTCCCAACGTAGCTTCATCATTAAATATTATTTCTTTTGTTACTTACAGTAACGGATTATCTAATCGGTGTAGTTCAAGTGAAGTGGGTCGTTTGTTTCTGTCAGAGGCTGGTTGTACTAAATTATTTAAGGGTGGGATCTGAAACAATTGTTCAAACACGAAAAACTCGTTTGGGAAAGATCAAAGCAGCGCTGTTTTTACGAGTCTATGAGGACAATCTTCAATATCAGGAACACGTTCGATGTTTGTTCCAGATCGTACATCTCTCCTGCGCTTGGTTAGATTCATAGTGGGTCTTGTTGCTTAAAATCTACGTACCCAGCATTTACTTAGTTATGCAAATATAATAAATTATATTTGTTTGAAATCATGAAGTAAGTAATGAATGCGGGATAATGCCAAATGTCACATAAAAAGAAGTTTTGTAAATGTTCGAGTACACAAAAAAAACGTGCGATTCACCGGTAAAGCGATTCGTGTATAATAGTATTTCACGAAAATAATCACAAAAGATTCAAAAACTTGTTTAGGTATCTCTCTTGGATATTTGGACTTTTCTCATAGATACATGTCTTCTGATACGTGTGACTTTATGCTCAGTCAGATTAAATGTTTTTCTTGTTGTGATTTATGTTTCAAAAAGTATGTACACTCATGTTAGGTTCATTAATAATTTATTACAAGTGATGCTCATACTAGAATTACATCTTCAGCTTACTTGTATTCTAGAGTGTCGCACGGCAGCTGTAGGAAGTGTAAAGCACATTTTTATATGAACAGAAAATCAGCTTCCTGTGGCATAGAATATCGATCTAATTAAAAATATGTTGAGCAACTGTCATTGAATTCAATATTATCGATGTAGAATACATAGTAGTACACTAATTTAAAATATTTTCCAATAAAGTGTAAAGTAATCCAAATTGCAGTTTTGAATTAAAATATTAGAATATATAAATTACGTCAACAGTTACAAATGAAGAATGTACTTTCAAAATAAAACAAACAACTTTCTTAGCTTTCTTCAAAGTTCAAGACGAGAGTTACAAGTTGTGATTTGTACAAAAACACCTTTACTTGTTTCTTTAATAGGTGATTGTATTTTGTAAGGGATTTGCAGCTGAAGTATAAAATGTAGTAGACAGTGTGATAAACTAATAGAAATATAAATACAGACCACGATATGGAAACTTTTATAGGCGTTACTTCTGAACCTATTTAAGGGATACAAACGTGCCAAACGTGCCGTCTCTGATATCTGAGTGATTAGGTTCTTAGATTATCACTTCATGCTTCTCGTGTTTTAATCATAGTTTGCGTATGTATTTTCACAACGGATTGAGAATAGCTTGCAGTAATATGTGAGGTGGTACCAGGCTGAGTTTCAAACTATACATAGTCATAAACCTATGCATATTAAGTTTGTTATAGTAGTTGGTTTTGATATCTCAGCATTTAGTTATAATGAATCAAAGTGAGATATAGCTTTTTATAACTTTTTATATAGTCTGAAGAAATTTTTCATTCTAAAGTTATGTCAAATTAAAGTTTTAATAACTGTTCTGAAGGTTAAATAATTTAAATTTGTCATACAAATGTTGTAATGTCGTAATAAATTATATAGTCGAATTATATGATAAGCCCTTCCAGCTTATGGGACGATCCAGCTGAAATAATTAACACGTGTAATGTTATGTATGAGTGTAAAAGTATAAGGCGAATATATTTTATATAGGAAGCAAACTTTCATTATAATTTTAGTTTTATATGGCGTTTTAAAACTGTAATACGTAGGATTTTACCGATTACATATCACTGAATGCAAGTAGAAAACTGGCTTTTTATCTTAGTATTTACTATTGCAATAAATTAACTTATTTTAAAATGTAATTTTAAAACAATTTGAGAACTATCATTGTGATGCAAGCTCAAACTCAAAAAAGACACAATAAAATACAATCTCATGGTTCAAAAGTATCAAATGCCAACATATAGCGGTTTTTATTATTACATTTGTTTTATGGCTGCTGAAAAAATTAGATGAAACATTGCATAATTTAAATAGTTATGATTATCTATATTAATATTTGTGGTTATAAAACGTATAATTTAAAATAATATGACATACATGCTCATATTGTATAAAACACTAAATTGTTATATGTATTTCCACTTTCTGCTTAGTTTTAGTTGTTACGTCATCATTGTTTACGTACATTTTCCATACATTTACATTTACTTTACGAATATTACTTATGTACTTTAGAAATATTTATTGGACGATCTATTTTAGATTTCAACTGTATCAATACTACTATTTTCAATTATTGATGGAGAAGTTTTTATATTTGTGGATAATACTGAAATGATACTTATGGAATAGATAATATAATAAATAAACTATTTGTATATCTGGAGTATATTTTTAAATCTTGCAGAAACTAGTTTTTGAAAAGGAAATTGTAAAAATCCATTATACTGTTTCTTTCACACAGCTTTGCAACTAGATTCTCTTTTGTGATGGATAGCTTTATGAAATATTACAACATTTTCAAACACCTTAACTGCATTTCTTCATAAAATATAATTTTTGTGTTCTCATCTCAAAGAAGATGACACTAAGGTGACTTCCAAACAAAAAGGGCATACGCCCCAATAATAAATAATAATAATAAAGTGTAAATTATTAATCACCAATCTTGCAATAGTAAAACCTTTACAGTTACTCATAGAGAGGCGTAGAGCAACTTGTGTGACTTAATCAGAAGTTGGTACTTGCGTTAAGCCTAAACAAGAGTTAAACTAAATGAGGCTTAAAAAGGGATAATATTTAAGCTGCTGGGGTTTAAACTAGATGCGTTTATAAAGACTTTACTTTCAGTTAATTAGCAAAACTGGATTTCATTTATTATAGTCTTTAAAACGAACATATATCGTGATATTAAAAAAGTAAATATCTAAATTGTTAATGATCTTATAATTATAAATATGAAAACTTCAACTCATGTAACTTATACACGTAAATACCAAAATACCTTTCAGTGTTAATTATACAAATAAATACGATATCATATTGTTCATATTTATGTTACAGATCACGTTTGTTGATTACTGTTATCAGTAAGATTTTTCAGGTAATACATATACCACTTATATTTATTGAAATATGGCGTTTTCTTTGAATACTGCGAAGCTAATCTGGTCAATACTCTTTAAGCCGTATACAGTTCAAGCGACATCATTCTGAGACACTCTTGTAGGACAAGGATATTTTGGAAAAATTGTTTATTCCAATGTGTTTCCTAGTTCCTTAATATTCTTAAACTAAATGTTTGTTTAACTTTACTGTTCCGACGAATTTGGAAAACATAAAATGAATGCATCTTATAAATGTTTGCTGATTAGTTTTATAAATTCTTCGCGAAACATGTCCATCACTTCCTTGTATATATCACGAAACATGTCCATCACTTCCTTGTATATATCACGAAACATGTCCATCACTTCCTTGTATATATCACGAAACATGTCCATCACTTCCTTGTATATATCACGAAACATGTCCATCACTTCCTTGTATATATCACGAAACATGTCCATCACTTCCTTGTATATATCACGAAACATGTCCATCACTTCCTTGTATGTATGTAAGAAGGCTACTGAACTACCGAAAAAGACATAGTTGCATTAAATAAACTATTATTATAAATATGTTCATGAGAGTACGATTTATCACCTTAAAACAACAGGAAAAATATTAGTTCAATAATGGTTTTGTTTCAGTGTAAGGATAACAAATTATTTAGCCCGATTTCAAAGTTTTAATTGAAATTAAATTGAGTACAGTTCCAATATAAAATAATACGTTTATCGTGATGAAATCGGTTTTTTAATAAGCTACTTTTTAATGTTTGATCAATAAACGAGATTTGAAAGGCTGCTGATGATTTAAAAAATTATATACTGTAGCTCCTGAAAGTGACATTTTATAATCATTGATTAGTAAAGTCGAGGAAATAAATTATTCATTTAATTAAACGTAATAATTTAAAATTAAGACAGGCTGATAAAAAAATTAATAAAAAATATAAAAACAGAAAACTACTATTACTAATAAAAACATATAATTTCTTTATTCATTCCTTACATAGCGTAAAAAAAATCATATCCTTATCTTAAAAGATTTTCATTGGGACTTATTAACTAGATGTCCCTAAATTAAGTTTTAAATGGCTCGTGGAATGATAAAAGACAGTTTTAATATTTTAAATTTCTCTTCTACAAATGTGTTAAATTAGCAGTGACAAAAAGAATATTCTAACCGAACTTAGTTAGTGAGGAACAATAGCCTGTGAGAATCGCACACAACTGTCCATATCATCAGAGTTGCACAAAACAGATATCACTTAGGCATTAACACGGGAGGAGCCACAATTATGGTGAAGCACTGAGCGTAATGGCGCGAGAATGGAGCTGAGTACTTGGCCAAACAGATAGCGCTGGCGTTGTTAGCGAGGGCGACATATGCTGACCGCGCGGCACACTGACACGTGCCTGTTGGAGCACCCACACGCGGCCGGTGCGGCACAGAGCAGCGTCCTTAGCTCAGGACTAGCTATCAGCAAACAATCAACGATGATAGGGAGAGGATAAAAGAGTTCCGTAATGGGCATTATTATTAAACCCATAAATTGGACAGGACTGAAATGTACAACTGATTGAAAATACGAATACTATAGTCCATTACACGTATAGTACAGGTTTAATAGCAGATGCCATACTATACTGTGTAATATGTTCTCGCGACACGCACGAAGGCCATTAAGTAGATTTTACAACATTTTTACTTATTATACATATATGTGTGTTTTAATTTGTGATGCTTATATCACAATAAAAAGGCAATAAACGGTATCTTGTTGTATAAGCGTAAAAGAAAACGTACGAGTATAAACCGCAATGAAAACTCGTAGTAGGAAACAGTATATGTTTTTAGGGCGGCTAGTATCGCTGTAAGAGCTGTAGATGATATAGGACATGGACGCTTCGAATTGCAAGAGTGAACGCGGAATCGAGTACAGTTGCGTACCTACAACTTGGTTTGGGGGATAAAGATGGATCTTATTGAAGTGCACACATTTTGGCTTCACACTTGGTAAGGAGGGCGTAAGGAATAAATCTGAGTAAATCCAAATTTGAATAAATTGTATAAGGCAAGTCCAAACTAAATATTGATGTATTTCAGACAAGTTCGATTGTTATAATACAAATGTTTGTTTGGGGATGTTGGAGGTGTGGTTCTATTCCCTCTCCCTAACAAGTATTTACACCACTGGTGACTAAGAATGCAACACAAGAACATTACTATAATTTGTAATAGTAGTTTAAAGCGAATCATGATTAGTAATCACACCAAAGAACAAAATGTGTTGTAGACAAGCAATATTCTTAAAGGAATATTAGATGTGATGAATATTGTCCAATTTTCCTTCAGTGGAAACTTTAAGTTATATCACTGCTCTCTGCAATAGAGCTACGAGAACAGTATAAAAGTATGACAAAGTGATGTAATTCCACATTAGAGATTTGGGAAAATGTACAAGATAAGAGGAAAGAACTGTTATAGTCAAAGTTTGGCAAACGATGGTGCCTGAGGGACTGAAACGTGAAGGAGAGGACACAACTCAAATCTGTAACGGCTTGAGTGAAGTTTCTTCAAGATTATAGCTAGTGCTTTTAGGTTGGTGAACTATAAAAACTAGCAGTATAATACTGAATAAATTAATTTAAGTTTTGTGTACTGAGGTAATGAATCAAACAGAACAAGGATAAGTCACTTATAGTACAACTAATTAGTATTAAATTTATTACAAATACTTAAATAATAAAACACATAGCGTCTTTTAAACGATCTCAAAGAAAGTACAACAATTTCTCAAACATTAAAACAGTTTCATAAGCCCATTTAGATTGTTCTAAAATGTGGGAATGTTAATAGATATTTCAATATTAGTAACAAATAAATATTAAAATAAAAGTTAATATAAAAATGTAGGGCGTAACAAATAGTAGTTGATAAATGTGTCATTGCTAAATTCGCATCCAACGGTTTTGTTTTGGATTTTACAAGTATTATTTGTAACAGGGAGTTGTACTAAAATTCGTTTTTTTTATCTGAATGAGATTAATAATCTGATTGAATCAGAGAGAAATTATTTTACTGATTTGTCACCTTAAAACCACTTGAATAGTTCTCAACTTAATTATGTTCCAGTTAGATTGTATTATTATTTTTGAGTTATATAATTTGTTATACCTATCTACAAATAACAATACGTATTATTAATTCTTACAAAAAAGAGGAAACATTTTTTATCACTCCACGTACAATTACAGGTATTTTAGAGTAGGAAATTCAGGTAATTTTGTAGTCAGGTCAAAATAAAAAATACAGAAGAATGTGTAATTTTACATGAAGGTACATCAGTTACACCTTCGGGGAGTGAATATTTAAACCATAAAGCATTTAAAATTCGTTTAAAACAAATAGTTTAAAATTTGTCATTAAATATCTTACATTGTTTTTAATAAAAAAAAACTATATTTTTTGTAAGAAATTAATAAAAAATATATATCATTATACTCCTTAAATATATTAATATTATACGTATATTAAATTCAACGGTGTGATGGCTGTGAATTATTTGAACAATGATAAGAATGTTGTATACAGGGTATTACATTAAAGACACGTCATACTTCCCCTACTTTGCGTGAATGTTATAGCCCCCATCCAGTACACTCATAACTGTAGAGCCCTCTCGGCGGAACCTCACTCCTCGTACACAACTACTTTGAGAGGACCCGTTGAGAGAAAAACATACATTTGCAATGATGTATCAACAATCATTTATTTATTGCCAATTTCACGGCAGCTCGGGAGATGCGCAGCTGTGCACGACACAATGACAACGACCAGACTCGTTTTATTAAACCGGGCTCGGAACAAATCCGGCACTTGGAGGGGACATGTTTGATCTAGTTGTCCCTCGACTGTCCCCTGCAGGTACTTTACATGCGTGCAGTCGTACCAACCTTACATTCGTGCTATTCGGATTATATTTACTGGATGATTTGGAACGGATTGACTCTTAGTTCATGTTTTAGGGACAGCCCCCCTCGGTCTCGGCCAATTGGTAAACTAAAGCTCTACCGGGTTTTGTAAAATGTTCATGTTGGTTTCTTTAAAAAAGTGGCAAATACAGTGTCACACTTGCACGTTCAGTTTCATTATAGTTCTGCTATAGTTTAATATGCTTTCAATCAAATTACAAATCATGAAAGTCTCCGAGTCATTTCTTTTGGAAAAAAATGACTTTAAATATTTGTAAGAAGCTTTAATTTCTTGAAGGTAATTTCCCGCATGTTTAGTAAGTATACAAGTTAGACCTTGAAATTGTCTCCTTTTTCCTTTTTTATTCCTGTTATATAATTAATATTAGCTTTTAAAGTTTTTCTTAAAAAATAATTTGGTATAACAAATGTTGGTAATTTTTTGTTGTTGTATAAAGTACGGTTTGACGTGGGACTATTCAGACTGATATAAAGTATTACTCAATTTGAATACGCTATTTAAATGTTAATTTTAGTATTTGTCTACAGTCTTATTGCACGCAATCAAAATGTTAGTACGAAACGGGTGACTAAACAAATTTTAAGTCTAGCCATAATTACTGTGAGAAAGTTTTAATCTACCATGTTTTCATTGAAACTGGTAAGAAAACAGACTTATTTAATCATTATTATGATAAATCTCAAGAGTGATAAAAAACTTCCTCATCAAGTAATGACTTATTACGCAGTTCCTTGGCATCCCCTTTTTAATCTTTAATAATATGCCAAATACACTAAGCATCTCAGATAAAGTCTCGATGGCCTAGCTCATGATTCTGTACATTTATGTTTTTGTACCGCTAACAATGATCAAAAGAAGAGTTGATTGTTTTTGATTGCATTGTATTGTATTTAATGTTTGACATGTGAGCTAAAACCAAACAATTGAAATGTGAATGTTTAGCTTTCACGTTGAGGAACTTCGATCTGACTAGTTATAATATGACCATTTGTTAACGACTACCCTTAAAACCTGAGAGTGACTGGATGGATCTGTATTTCAGCGTTAAGAGACAACAGGCGAGGTTGTACACTAGCGCTTGTATCTTGAAGCAGTTAGTGGGCTTTGCATGAATCTTGAATAAACTAAGGGATCTAGCGCAAACCCATTGCACACCTCGGGTTTCTCTCTAGACTACATACTACTAGCCAGCATTCTCACTGTTGAATGCTGAGTTGTCGTCTTGGTAAAAAATGATGATGTGTTATTACTCAATGAACAACTTAATAAAAAAATTAAGGTGATTGAAATTCATATGGCTTTTAAGCTTAAATTTTTTTTATTTGCTACTAGTAATGTGCTATAAATTTATTACTTTTCGAATTGAAACAGCGCAATAGAAATATTAAAATCTTGTTGATGCTCTAAATATAAATTTTAAGCAATAATTTACATTTATAATTTTTATAAGATTTCCAGCTGGACAAAGATTCTTTGCAACAATACGTTAAGCCAATGAAAACACAGGATAAAAGCCAATAAAAGAGTTCAATTAAATTAATTATTCTCGGAAGGAATGGTCACCGGTTAACCGCTTCCATTATGGTATTGGCAATCAGTCCTACGATTGTGGAACGGTCATTTAAGCTATTAATTACTTTCTACGCACATAATTTACATTTTTTGGGAAAATCTATCACACAGGATTTCAGATTCAAATATACTTAATTGTTTAAAGAGAACAACTATTTATTGAACTTTAGAGAACCCTATCACTCCAGGCTCCAAACAATTTCGTGTTTCACTGTCTATCATTCGCAAGATATCTCGAGAACAAATTGACATGTGGACTATAAGTTTTGCATTATTTGCAACATCGCGTTCCATGATGGCGCATGCACACCATGAAATTTGGCTAAACATTAGCGAAAAAGTTTCCTTGATCGTGTGGGTAACTATGGTGACACTGAGAAAGACGCTGAATAAACAAACTGAGGATATGTTATGTTATTTTAACATGTGACATAGTAGCGCAAGTAATCTAATAGATTAATCTATGATTGGAAATCGGTATGCAACTACAGTAAAGCCTATTTCGGAACACATACTGTGGCATACTTCTATCTTGTAATTTGTAATGGGAATATTAGTTTGATATTTATATACAATACAACATAGCGTTTGTATGTGTAGACTAATTATTTATATAGTCTTCCAATCCATTCGCCGCGCCGAGTACGTTTCTAAGGAATTCCCTTATAATTAAACTTTAATGTGGAGCAGAATCATCTTTTTGCATAATTAAATTTATATTTGATATAAAATAATTCTATGTAGCCCAGTAGTTTTCCCGGCAATATTTAAAGTTATGATTCTCATTTAAATGTGGTTTTAAAACATTTTGGCCCAACAGTGACCCACTTCCAATCCCAAACAATTCAGTTATTCCTGGAACATTTAGTTCTCTTTAAAAACTTTGTGCGGATTCACATTACCCCAGTAGACAAGTTATGTCACTTGACACAGCCATTAATGATGATGATTTTAAAGTTACCGTTTACTTAACTTCATAAAGTAGCACGACTGTCAAAATCATCTTAAAATAAACCTTCCTGCTGCTGTGGATGTAAAGTTTTTAGTTTAAATGATTTCATCATACGGAGTGCACTAATAAGTGAAGTACCATAATCTGAAACTCTTTTAGGAATTGTTTGTTCGGGTGCTACCTCAATAGACGATAGCCGTTACGTTATCTTCACTTGTAGCTGTTTTTAGTTTCCAAAATTTTAGTACATCCCCTTCAATCGGTAAATGCTTTGTCTAGTTGGTACTGGAGGGTAACAAAATACACATCAATTAATGAGCCTTAAACCAAAATTGTTAGAGTAAAGTCCGTTCTAAAGTTTAGTTGTGGTTCATCGTTGCTGTGAAAATGACTAAACAACATATCAAAAATTGTCTTCTCGGCTGAATCAAAAACTACAGAGCGCAAGTTTATTACATAAATAGACAGCACAACTGAGCATTCCTAACACTTTCATGTCCGGAGCCGTGAGATCATTAATGTTACGAAGAATTGAATACATGATGATGCAGTGGTTATGTATTTGTCAAGTACTATGATTTAGTCTCGCAAGTAAGTACATGGTACATCCTGGGCAACCACCATGTTTAATAAACGTTGATTGCTGAGTAATATATTCAATTTAGTTCTCACTCAACCGCAAACTAACTGAAACGTGTACGTTAGAGCTGTTGTTGTAGTAAATATTTAGTTAAACATGTAATCCAGGAGATTATTTATAGTTTTCCATTGACTTGCTATAATTTATTATGATTTTATCCTGTAAATAAATATCGTTATAACTTAAAAATGGCTCTCGGAACTGACACTACATTAATAAACATAACTTAAACACATTAAAATAAGATGTAAATATATGCAACACACGTACAACATAAGTAACTTGTCATTTAATTATATGCAGATATATCGATAAAGGTAACTTGGTTGATTGAGTTAAATTTAAAGCAAACAGCAGCCTACAGTTGAATGTGTAAAAAAATTAAAATTAGGAAAAGTTTCCTAGTTCACCTTACAACAACTCGAGCCGGAACTTTCATGTTTGATTTTGAATAATTCCATGTAGTTGTTGCTAGAATAACAACAATATTAACTATCGTTCATCACGTGAATGAAGTTGCAAGATAGTGATGTGTTATTCACCAGTATGGAATACCTCACAGTGTGCCCGATAAGATGTATCGTTGCAATAATCCGCTGTAGTTGTTACTAGACCAAAAACAATATTTAGTATCGTTCATCACGTAGATGAGGTTACAAGATAGTAACGTGGTATTCACCAGTATGGAATACCTCACAGTGTGCCGGATAAGATGTATCGTTGCAATAATCCGCTGTAGTTGTTACTAGACCAAAAACAATATTTAGTATCGTTCATCACGTAGATGAGGTTACAAGATAGTGACACGTTATTCACCAGTATGGAATACCTCACAGTGTGCCCGATAAGATGTATCGTTGCAATAATCCGCTGTAGTTGTTACTAAACCAACAACAATATTTAGTATCGTTCATCACGTAGATGAGGTTACAAGATAGTGACACGTTATTCACCGGTATGGAATACCTCACAGTGTGCCGGATAAGATATATCGTTGCAATAATCCCCTGTAGTTGTTACTAAACCAAAAACAATATTTAGTATCGTTCATCACGTAGATGAGGTTACAAGATAGTGACGTGTTATTCACCAGTATGGAATACCTCACAGTGTGCCCGATAAGATGTATCGTTGCAATAATCCGCTGTAGTTGTTACTAAACCAACAACAATATTTACTATCGTTCATCACGTAGATGAGGTTACAAGATAGTGACGTGTTATTCACCGGTATGGAATACCTCACAGTGTGCCCGATAAGATATATCGTTGCAATAATTCTATGTAGTTGTTACTAGACCAACAACAATATTTACTATCGTTCATCACGTAGATGAGGTTACAAGATAGTGACGTGTTATTCACCTAGTATGGAATACCTCACAGTGTGCCCGATAAGATGTATCGTTGCAATAATCCGCTGTAGTTGTTACTAGACCAAAAACAATATTTAGTATCGTTCATCACGTAGATGAGGTTACAAGATATTGACACGTGTTATTCACTGGTATGGAATACCTCACAGTGTGCCCAATAAGATGTATCGTTGCAATAATCCGCTGTAGTTGTTACTAGACCAAAAACAACATTTAGTATCGTTCATCACGTAGATGAGGTTACAAGATATTGACACGTTATTCACCTGGTATGGAATACCTCACAGTGTGCCGGATAAGATATATCGTTGCAATAATCCCTGTAGTTGTTGTTACTAGACCAAAAACAATATTTAGTATCGTTCATCACGTAGATGAGGTTACAAGATAGTAACGTGGTATTCACCAGTATGGAATACCTCACAGTGTGCCGGATAAGATATATCGTTGCAATAATCCGCTGTAGTTGTTACTAGACCAAAAACAAACATTTAGTATCGTTCATCACGTAGATGAGGTTACAAGATAGTAACGTGGTATTCACCAGTATGGAATACCTCACAGTGTGCCCGATAAGATGTATCGTTGCAATAATCCGCTGTAGTTGTTACTAGACCAACAAAACAATATTTAGTATCGTTCATCACGTAGATGAGGTTACAAGATATTGACACGTTATTCACCTGGTATGGAATACCTCACAGTGTGCCGGATAAGATATATCGTGTCAATAATCCGCTGTAATTGTTACTAAACCAACAACAATATTTAATATAGTTCATCACGTAGATGAGGTTACAAGATATTGACACGTTATTCACTGGTATGGAATACCTCACAGTGTGCCGGATAAGATATATCGTGTCAATAACCCGCTGTAATTGTTACTAAACCAACAACAATATTTTATAGTTCATCACGTAGATGAGGTTACAAGATATTGACACGTTATTCACGGTATGGAATACCTAACAGTGTGTACGTTGCAATAAGATTGTTAGTTCCAACAACAATATTTACAATATTTATATAGTTATTGACACGTTATTCACCGGTATGGAATACCTCACAGTGTTCCCGATAAGATATATCGTTGCAATAATTCTATGTTTTTGTTACTAGACCAACAACAATATTTACTATCGTTCATCACGTAGATGAGGTTACAAGATAGTGACGTGTTATTCACCGGTATGGAATACCTCACAGTGTGCCCGATAAGATTGTCATCGTTTGCAATAATCCGCTGTAGTTGTTACTAGACCAAACAACAATATTTTAGTATCGTTCATCACGTAGATGAGGTTACAAGATAGTAAGTGTGTTATTCACCCAGTATGGAATACCTCACAGTGTGCCGGATATGATTATATCGTTGGCAATACTCAAATCCGCTGTGGTTGTTACTAGTACCAAAAACAACATTTAGTATCGTTCATCCACGTAGATGAGGTTACAAGATATTGGACGGACGTTATTCCAGCCGGTATGGAATACCTCCACTGTGTGCAGGAATAAGATTATATCGTTGTCAATAACCCGCTGTAATTGTTACTAAACCAAACCAACAATATTTAATATAGTTCCATCACCGTAGATGAAGGTTAACAAGATATTGACGTTATTCACACCGGTATGGCATACCTCACAGTGTGCCGGAAAAGATATATCGGTTGCAATAACCGCTGTAATTGTTACATAATAACCCAACATACAATATTTTACTATAGTTCATCACGTAGATGAGGTTACAAGATATGTGATGTGTTATTCACACGGTATGGAAATACCTCACAGTGTTCCCGATAAAGATATATCGGTGCAATTAAATTTCTATGTTTTTCGTTACCGTAGACCAACAACCAATAATTTACTATCGTTCCATCACGTAGATGAGGTTACAAGATAATGTTAACGTGTTATTCACCGGGTATCTCATAACCTCACAGTTGTGCCGGACTAAGATATATATTCGTTTGTCAATAACCCGCTGTAATGTTACCTAAACCAAACACACAGTATTTAATATAGTTCATCTACAGTAGATGAAGGTTACAAGATATTGAAACGTGTTTATTCACTGGTATGGAATACCTCACAGGTGTCCCAGATTAAGATTATATCGTTGTCAATAACCGCTGTAATTGTTACTACAAACCAACAACAATATTTACCATTTTTAAGTTCATCACGTAGATGAGGTTTACAAGATATTGACACGTGGTTTTTATTCACCGGTATGGAATACTCTAACATGTGTGCCTGATAAGGACATATCGTTGCCAAATAACCCGCTGTAGTTGTTACTTAACGCCAACAACAATATTTAATATAGTTCATCACGTAGATGAGGTTTACAAGATATATTGACACGTGTATTCACTCCGGTATGGAATACCTCAACAGAGTGCTCCCGATAAGATATATCGGTTTTTTGGCAATAATCCTCTGTATGTTTTTGTTAGCTAGACCAAAAACAATATTTTACCTATCGTTCATGCACGTAGATGAGGTTACAAGATAGTGACGTGTTATTCACCGGTATGGAATACCTCACAGGTGCCCCGATATAGAACATATTTCGTTGCAAATAATCCGCTGTGGTTGGTTACTCAGAACCAAAAACAACATTTAGTATCGTCATCACGTAGATATGAGGTTACACAATATTGGACACGTGTATTCACTGGTTATGGAATACATCACAGTGTGCTGGATAAGGATATATCGGTTGTCAATAACCCGCTGTAATTGTTACTAAACCAACAACAATATTTGAATACTATCGTTCATCACGTAGATGAGGTTTAACCAAGATTATTGACACGTGTATTCACCGGTATGAGAAACCTCACAGTTGTGGCCGGATAAGACATATCGTTGCAATTAATACCCGCTGTATGTGTTACTAAACCAAACAAACAATATTTAATATAGTTCATCAACGTAGATGAGGTTACAAGATATTGACACGTGTTATTCACCGGTATGGAATACCTAACAGTGTGCCTGATAAGGACATATCGTTGCAATAAATCCGCTGTAAGTGTTACTAAAACCAAACAACAATTATTAATACTACGTTTCAATCACCGTAGATGAGGTTACAAGAATTATTGACCACGTGTTATTCACCGGTATCGGAATACCTCACAGTGTTCCCGGATAGATTATAACGGAGCAATATTTCTATGTTTTTGTTACTAGACCAAACAACAATATTATACCATATCGTTTCATCACGTAGATGAGGTTACAAGATAAGTGCACGAGTTATTTCAACCGGTATCTCATACCTCACACGTGTGCCCGAAAAATATATCGACATAATTCTATGTAATTGTTACAAGACCAACAACAATAATTACTATCTAGTTCATCACGTAGTGATGAGGTTACAAGATAGTGCACGTGTTTAATTCACCGTATGGAATACCTCACGGTGTGCACCGAATAATTTTACCATATCGGTTCAATGACGTAGATGTAGTTGTTACTTTAAGATAGTTTGTTTCATCAACGTACATGAGCGAGCAGTTATTTACATAGAAATTTTGCCATAATTATGTGTCAATGTTCTTATTTTATCGAACAACAACACTGAGCGTGTTATTCCCCGGTATGGAATACGCCTTCACATTGTGCCCGAGTAAGATAGATCTGGTGCAATAACACTATGTAGTTTTTTTACTAGACTAACAATAATATTTACCTATCGTTCCATACGTACATGAGCGAGCAAGTTTATTTACATAGCTATTTTTGCATAATTATGTGTCAATGTTTCTTATTTATTATCGACAAGCAACACGAGCGGCCCGGTTATGGAATACCTCAACAGTGTGCCCGATATAAGATATATCGGTGCAATAACTCCCCTATGTAGTTGTTACTAGTAAACTAACAACAATATTTACTATCGTTCATCACGTAGATGAGGTTATACCAAGATTAGGTGACGTGTTATTCACCGGTAATGGAATACCTTCAAGTGTGCCCGATAAGATATAGACGGTGCAATAACTCTATGTAGATTGTTACTGAGAACTAAACAATAATATTACTATCCGTTCCATCACGTACATGAGCGATCAAGTTATTTTACATAGTAATTTGCATACAAATGAGTCAATGTTTCTTATTATTACTATCAAACAACCACGGCGCCCCGGTAATGGAATAACTCCACAGGTGTGGGCCAGATAAGATATATCGGTGCAATAACTCTATGTAGTTGTTACTAGACTAACAATAATATTAACTATCGTTCATCACGTAAGATGAGGTTACAAGATAGTGACGTGTTATTCACCGGTATGGAATACCTCACAGTGTTCCCGATAAGATATATCGTTGGAATAAACCAATGTAGTTGTTACAAGACCAACAACAATATTTACTATCGTTCATCACGTACATGAGCTAACAAGTTATTGACACAGTATTTTGCATAATTATGTAATGTTTTTCGTATTTTATCTAACAACAACACGAGCTGGCCGTTATGGAATACCTCACAACGTGCCAGATAAGATATATCGTTGAAATAAACTAATGTAGTTGTTACAAGACCAACAACAATATTTACTATCGTTTATCACGTAAATGAGCGAGCAAGTTATTGACATAGTATTTTGCATAATTATGTGTCAATGTTTCTTATTTTATCGAACAACAACACGAGCGCCCAGTATGGAATGCCTCACAGTGTGCCCGATAAGATATACCGTTGAAATAAACTAATGTAGTTGTTACAAGACGAACAACAATATTTATTATCGTTCATCACGTACATGAGCTAACAAGTTCGAGGCGTAACATTCTGTATTATCACGTGTCAATGTTTCTTAGGTTATTTAACAACACGAGGAGGCCATTATGGGGTGTCTGAAAAGAGTTATGGATGGAATAATCCGATGCTGTTGTTACTAGAGCCACTAACAGTTGTTATTATCGTACAGATTTACAACTGACAATCCAGTTAAATCCCACCTTGTTACTAGAGTACACTGACTTGGACAGAGAGTTGTTTATTAATGGATCATGGATGAATTGTTACTTTTTGTAATAGTAATTGTTAAGTTCTTGGGGCTTAAAACATTATTGTATAGGGTTTTAATGGAAAAGACATTTCTTAGATACTTCCACAATAAATTTATTAAAAATAGCGCTTTCGCCGGTTAAGGCATCATCAGTTTTTTGATCACGATGCCTTAACCGGCGAAAGCGCTATTTTTAATAAATTTATTGTGGAAGTATCTAAGAAATGTCTTTTCCATTAAAACCCATCTACTTCCACCAAGGATACAAAGCAGAAAATTATTGTATAGGTTTGAAATACAGCACTATATAATAAATGCATTGGTATTGGAAGAAATAAAGATCTTTAATTACTTGTTACATGTTCAAATATTATGTGTATCATTAACATTTTACGCATTTTACTCCCCGAATAATATATTACATATATAACTCATTTTTAAGCTAGTTTTTGTGCACTTGGAATTTAGAATTGGTTTAATATACCAAACATGTTACATTATGAGACACAAACAGACGTCAGTAGCTTGTAACTGTCTGGCTATTAACAACTTGTACATCGGAACTATCAACAATATGTTTCCCTGCTCTTAAGCATTAGCTATCAGGCTTAATATTTCCTCCTGAAAAAAATTAATTGTTTCATTTTTGGAGAGTGACATTATTCATCAGATGAAGTATAATATAAACAACATAATAGAGTAATATGTCAGAGTTAGTTATAATATAAATAACATAATAAAATAATGTGTCCGAGTTAATTATAATATATAACATGATAAAGTAATGTGTACAACGCAATAGGTAAATTAAAACAACTAACTGTTAGCATTTTATTAATAGTAACATTTCACTGTTAACTCATTGTTTGACAACATAAAAACGTATGTTACAAAATTTATTAAAATGTCCAAGAAGTATAGCTCTTCCGATTACAGAAATTTAGTTTATAATAAATTGTAACACTACTTTGTCAGCTGAAAATGTTTAAAATAAAAAAAATCGTGATATTAAATTCTATATTTTAATTCATTACTTTTAGTATTAATACAAAAATTAAAGTTTATATTCATTTTAACTACTTCAGATTTGACTCAATTTTTCAATATAGTACACTACACTACACTGTACACGAAAAAACAAATTTTTAAACAGGTATCTATTTTTTTTAAGAAACCAACAATTGTACGCTATGGTGTATATCATAAATTAGTTGTATTTAGTGCTTCTCTCCGGTGATGATTTCTGGAAATAGGTAAACCTGTTAGTACAACCCTCTCAGTTGATGTTTAACATACCTCAGAGATTTTCCTTTGTTCGTGTTATTTATGAGTGTTTATTTCGATACTCTTTGATATATTTTGAATATTTAAATCCTAGAGAAGTTAAGAATTGTGTTATAATTGTTTTACATATAGATACACTTTGTAAACATCGATTACTTCAGCGTACAGAATAGTGTAAAATTTTACGAGTGTTACTAACTAGTTTTCATTTTACTAACCTGAAAATGAATCACATACTCGACACATTCTTTCACTTGTGTGACAGTTTCATTTAATTTAAAAAATATTTTTAATATGTTTAATAAATATTATGCATTTTTAATAAGTATATTCTTATATTGACCAATATATTACAAAAAAAAATAGAATTATGTTAATGTTAGTACAATCATAGTATGCTTTAATTCAGTTAATCCAGGTCTAGTGTACAATCTTACTATTGGTACTATTGGACCAGTGTTTATTGTACTAACCTGAATATACTACGGATGACATCCTCGACACATCCTCTCACTCTTGTGTGAAAATTTCATTCATAAACTAAAACACATAAACTTTTAACTAATAAGTTTTATAAATGTTGTATATTTCTAAATGGATTATCCTTGTATTAAACAATATATAAAAAATAATTGTTTCCCTTTTATTTAGCATTTTATACAGTACAGTGTAGAAAACACTAGTGATAAGTGAGATAATTCTTTTTTAACGAACGATTGTATATTGCTAAGGTTAGTAAAATCATCATATGCTATAAAAAATATTTTTTAATTATACAAAATTGAATGAAAAAGCTCCTGTACAGTAGTGTACAATGGGTCTGTGGAGGTTAATGTATACTTTACACTACTTAGAAAATACGTTTTAATAGAAAGTTAGTCATTCACAAGTACATTTTGTGTGCAGACACACCTTTAATTACCAAATAATTTAATTAAAATAATAACTACAGACAAAAATACTACAAATAAAAACACATAACTCAATTTTTTTGTTTATTCAATACAATTGGTCAGCATTTTTTATTTGTATATATAAAAATCCTAGAATACATACAAGAATGATATCCGTTAGAGCAATAGTAACGTTCTTAACTATTTATTAATAATCTGTAGATGTGTAAATGCCATCTACTGTAATTGAGATGTAGATTGATTGTAAATGACATGTAATTAACATACACCTATTCTATACTTTCTCTCGACTTTTATTTAATAAAATTCATTCCAAAATTATATATTAGTACTTCAAGCTATTTTAGTTAGAAAAACTTGAATTATCATGGGTTATTTTCAATCTCAGACGTTTGCGACACAATCGAATAAAAATGTTTATTTTGAGGTTTGAATAATGGTAAACCGATACAACGGAGTATCGATGGACATAACGTAACACAAGACTTGTGGTGTAGACGGGTAGACTGCCCTTTGATATATTACACCCCAATCAATACTGTTCATCATTGTCTTGTTAATTAAACCAAACAAATTAAACCAAGACGAATATACGTAATAGTTTCATGTTTGTAGAACTTTTCTATCAAGTGCTATCACACAGGCAAACTGACAAAAGGAATGAGTTTTGATCTTTGGGCGTCAAAATTCCTCTTTAGGCCAAGGAGAGCCTACGTTGGTAACTAGGAGGTTTCATGTCTGTAAGCCTTTTTTGTAATACAGATAAGACTTGGCTTTAGACCAATAACAACTTTTGTTATAAGTTTTGACTCTTCACGACCCTTTCTATCAAGAGTTTTTGCACAGAATGAAATACTGGCAGATGGGCTGCCCTTTTCCTTTTTTTACCCTAAGATCAGAAGAGCTCTTCCTTAGACGAAGAGGAATCTGTGTCCCTAGTTTGACGTCTCTATGATCTATTTTGAAATAGTTGCCTTTGATTCAAAAATAATATGTCAGAAACTATGGATGGTTAACTGTTATGTCGACATTATAATTCCAACGTAATAATATTAAAATACCTAAAGTCTGAAAAGGCTGAGAATTTTAAAGATGGTTTCCACCGTGCACTAAACTAATCCGCTTGATCAAGTCATTGAAGGTAGCGTGACTGTAGGCCTGTTTAACAAAACATTTGTAATCAGGACAGGTAGTACTGTCTGTCGTGACCACCTGATTCAATAGCGACTCACTTGTCATACAGATAAGAGATTTAATTAAACTTGAGAGGTTTCCCTCCTCCCACCCCCCGCGCAATATCACAAGTATTTTTAATTGGATTACTTTAGGACTGACGCAGAACAGGCTACACGCCATTTAAATAAACTCAAGCGTTGAACACTAATTAATGAAACTTAGTTTGACTATCTTGTTTTATACATTTTATCATACACTTTTATTTACTACAAGTTTCAATAGTTTGTTAATGTTCATTAGCCACTATATCATTACAGGTCCCAATTATAACTATGCCAACCTCTACACTCACTGTTGTTACCTCCTGAATCCCTGTTAGCTTACATTTGTTACTGACACAGAGAGTTATTGCATTCATAACCTCTGTACGTACTTATTATTAACGTCTCCTGATTTCCTGAGAGTGTAGATTTGTTACTGGCACAGAGAGAGTGTGTGTTGTGTTATTGGATCGATATCATAATATAAAAAACACACAATGATTGTCGATTTACGGGTTATTTTAGTAACCTCTAACATTTTGGTGACTGACTGTTAACATCTCCTGAGTTCTTGGTAGTGTACATTTGCTCCACATTTCTTCCAACAGTGACATCAATAGGAACACTAATAAGAACTACGGAAATTGCATATAATTCGTTAAATAAGTGATAGTTACTGGAAGAAAGGTATATTTTGACAATGTATTCCCTCTTATTGCTCTAAGCCATATTTGAAAGGACTCCTAGACGAGTGTAATTTCCAGGACCCTGATGCAAACTTTTCTCATTACTCCTGAACTGATTCCGCCAGTAGGTACGTTACTCGGAACACTGCTGAGTAACAAAACGTTCCTTAACATATGTAAGATAAATGATAGCTATTGGAAGAAAACTACATCTTGGCATCTTATTGTGTACCTTAAAGCTCTAATAGAAGAGGTACATCACATGGAATCAGGATGTACAGTAAATATAAAGTTCTCCCAACTCAGTCACTGAGGTAAGTGGGATTAATTTGAACACTCCAAATACAAAACTGCCCTACACTACTGCTTCAGGATTGATTCAATAATGTCTTCAAGAGGTACTTTATCTCGAGCTAAGTCCGAAAAGCGTTGGATTTTAGCATTGCTGAGATAAGTTGTAATAAAGTTAAGAAACTCGCCTCTCTATACTTCTCATTATTTGGGCTTTCCATAATTTTTTTGTAAGATAGACTCTCAAAATAGTAGTTTGTAGTATGCTGTTCCAATACTTATTGGAACACTGTTGGGTACTCCTCTTTTATTGAAATAAATATTTATAAAAATAGTAAAAAATATAAAACGTAGTTACTGAAGAAAATGGTAGGAAAAAATAAAACAGGCTTAGAACCAGGTAAAGCTGTATAACCTTCTCTTCTGTTTATGAGGTTAGTTATAAATGAATTTATAAATAAGTTTTGATTTAATCAAGAAATAAAGCACTGTAATTAACGAAGTCCGTTCTCTACTTAATCTTTAACACTGAAGTACAAACTGCTCAGATATCACAATCAATTATAAAACATAAAAACATGTATTTCGTTTCATAAAACATGCAGGCGATTATTAGGGGATGTGAATACAATTAAACAATATTAATTTTAACTTTTAAAATAATGGCCAGTATTACGAGTATTAAGTCAATAACGAAACTAAAACAAAATGTTATATTATTACCTCAGATGAAGAATAAGAACAGGACTGGTAAAACCTTTTAACCACCCCCTTAAAAAGTTATTAAATGTATAATACTCGATTAAATTTCATGTTTAAAGTTTCATTCAAAGTTTTCGAGCAACTTCCAGCGGCACAAAAGTTTTCTATACAAAATATGTATTTAAAAATGTCCCACACGTGTTTACAAAAATGTCAGTGCTATTAGACCTACTTATTTGGGACTATTAAAAAGTTTTAAATTTTAAATTAAAATCAACAAACAAATCTACTGGGAAACCCGACCAATGTCATCTATATAAATGTATAAGTTAATATATATTTACTATCCAAATCTATTAGATCGAAATTTTTGATCGCCGGAAGAATAGTTAGTGAGATTGAGATGAAGAGAGCAACAGAATAATAAGTGGTTCACAATGAATTAAAGGAATAATTTTGGAACCATTAACGTTTATTAGTAAGATAAAGAGAAAGGCGCAGGAATAAATGGTTCACAAATATTTCATTGAAATATTGGATTGGCCACAAGTTAATTAATGAGAGTTGAAGAGAGCAGCTGGAACAAGTGGTTCAAAATGTTTTTAAGAAAATGCTGGTCGGTTACAATTTTCTTGGTGAAGGAGAAGAAGAAGAAAGCAGCATGAATAAGTGGTTCACAAATATTTCACTGAAATGTTAGATCGGCCACAAGTTCGTTAGTGAGACGGAGATGAAAAGTGCAGCAGGAACAAGTGGTTCACAAATATTTCACGAAAACGAGGCCATTAAACGACGGAATGCGAGAAGCGGCTTTTGTTCTCGACCCGGCAGTGTCAGGGTAATTGGCAACATTTGTAATAATATTGCTACTTCTGCTGAAAACACTCTAACCACAATTATTCTCAAACATGTTTACCACTTGACAAATTGTGATTACATACCCTGCACTTTTTACGTATAACGACTTCGATGTAAGGGTGTGGTTACTTACATTATCGTATATTTTTCAAAATAATAGAGAGATATTATCGTATCTACTAAATGATTGATTTAATTGAGATTTCTACTACTTTAAGGATTATAAAGTGAAATAGTATTTACGGATACCTGATTGTAACTGAACTTTTTCAGGTGTTATCCAAATGTCTCTCTTTAATTTAACAGTTCTGAAAACAGAACTAATTGCTCTAAGAAACGATTAATGGATTTTTAAATTTACCGGGTATCTTTTGTTTTCCGATTAAAAAACAATGTGGTGATGATCGATCTTGAAAGAATTTAATATTCCACAGCACATATAGTATAAAATAGCCCAGGTTTAAATCAAGGACAATGGTATTATAACGTTTTCTTAAAACAATACTATAGAGTAATATAAATAAATCATCAGTTTGAAAAGCTAATTGTTATCTTGTGTCCATCCTAAACGATGGAAGTTCGAAAATTATGATTACTGCCATACCCACCAACTTGCGACATTTTCAGTTAATAGCGAGGTTTACCATTTTAACTAATAACGGTTTTTTACAATTTAAACTAACTGCGTTGTTTTAACAAAAAAATCATGTTTTCATCAGATCATATTTTGTAGCTTGGCACAAAACCAACCGTTATAATGTAAATAACAGTTAAATCAGCGTCTGCTAACCACACGAGACCGACTATTTGGTTTAAAATTGCGGTTTACAATACTGTTATCACATTGGCTCATTAGCCAATGTGATAATATGAATAATGTGAACATGTGATAATGTGAATTATCATTATAATTTTGCTAGATTTTACGTACCTGCAGTAAGTTCAATATAAATATTGATATATTATCTTACGTATCAACAGGAAGTACAATATAAGTATTGATTTATTATTAGACGTATCTGCATTAAATACCATATAAGAGTTCAGATATAATCTGACGATTCTGTAGTAAATTAATATCAGTGTCGGTTTATAATCTGACGTATCTGGTTTTGGTGTAGTATGATATGAGAAAAGTTATAATTTGATAACTCATTGGACATCCTGAACAAAAGAACGTTGCCGAACTTTTCATGCAAAAACACACGAGTGCTATGAAGCAAATTACTAGATAGATACGTAAACCAGATCACGGCAAAAATCATTTGTTGTTGTTGTTTTAGTTATATAAATAAATATATATATATATATATATATATATATATATATATATATATATATTATTGCCATTTATACAATTTAATGTAAATAAAAGTCGTTTGACAGGTATTTGGTCTTCCGATCATATGTTAGTTTGCTTATTTATACGCATATGTGACAGATACGGCCAAATACAAAATAATTGAATCGGAAAAAGTAAGCGCTCTGTGGTGTAATGGTAGCACATTCACCCGGCAAGTGAGAGATCCGGGTTCGACTCCCGGCGGAGCAAGTACTTTTTGTGATTCAATGTTTATTGAAATTAAATAAGGCTATTGCCATTTATACAGTTTAATATATATATATATATATATATATATATATATATATATATATTTATTTATTTTTGTTAGCTTATGTTTGGTACAAAAGCATATTTTTTTGTTGAAATTGTTGGGATCCTAAATATGGTTTAACATAAATTAGGTCAATTTTAGTTACAAGTACAAGGAGGATAACTGTTATAAGACAGGTTTATATTACATGAATCTTCACCCATGTATTACACGTAATAAATTCAGTATAATTTACTGTGAAGGTGAAGAATATTACTCCTCAATAAACAGAATAGCTGGAACGTTTGGTAGCCATTAACTGCTTACCTCAGGGCTGTCGGGGGAAGTAGAGAGTAAGTTGTCGGATTAGAACTCTGTTAACTTGGAGACGAGTTGCCCATGACTTGTAGGACTCGTGACAGATCAACTGTCAGCCTCTGCCTCCTTGATCTCTACATTTCAGTAAATGTTCTCAGAACAGTCACTCAGGTTTTTATTCACGCAAAATGCTGGCGAACCTACATGTTCTTACTTACTCCCCAAAAAACCGAACAAATAGAAATATAATTTAAACCGATTGCATTACAAATCTAGTAAAACTTACTCATAGTACTGGAATGTTGTGGGAAAAAACTAAGTTTATTAAAAATTCCAGTGTTTTTGTGATAAAGCCTACCTCCTTTCTTTGTTTGAAGTTTATTTTTTAACACCTTAACCGAAAAACATATTTCGGTAACGTATACCGAAACACCGGTCCTAGAGACCGGTAACCACTATTTTGATTCAAAGACGTATATTTACGGCAAAATATTAATAAAAAGTATGAGAATGGTTTTAAGAAATTAATGTAGACATGTTCTCACAAAGATAATTTATTTTACATTAACTTTCAAACGATATATACAGTAAAATTTTTGAAATATTTTAGTAAGATACAATAAGCACTAAACACTTTTCAAAATACGTTAAATATTACCAGGAACGTAATTTGTAGTACTGATACTTTCTTTTTTACAGAATTATTAAAAATAAGGTATTAACAAAATTATTGTAATATTAGTAATAGAGTTGTAAAAAATGTAATTATTACATTTTGTATAAAAAAATTTTAAAAAGTAGAAAAAACATAGATAACTACTATTTACAAAACTATAAAAAATATACTTGAAATATTCATAAAATAAAATTGTATACAATATAAAAACATTAGAGAAACAATAAAAGTATTGTATAGACCTTTTCATTTCTTATGTCAGTTCCTTCAATCACTGTGGTCTCTTTAACGCACAGTCAATGGCACACTCATTGCACACTTTGCGGCTACATTCCAAACATATAGGAATGTCACATCTAATACACTTGTATTGAGTTTTTTCTCTCTCCTTTGCTGAGGGGCACTTTCCACAAGTTTTTCTTTTTTCCATTTTATCAGAAGGCACACCTGCAACTGCTTCTTCTCTTTGGCCCAGGGCAAAGTTGATTGAGCTTCTCACATCACGAGGAAGGTTTGGTGTACACAGACGTCTTCTCAGATAAGGCTCTGTAAGATCCTTGGCCAAACTTTTGGTGAACTGAAATCTTGTGGTTGAAGGGGTATCTTTGTAGCATAAATACAATATACAAGCATTTATGCTAGCAATGCTAAGGAGGGCGGTAAAAAACAGCCAGAGGCCAGCGCCTTGTTCTTCGCCCAGTAGTGTAGATGGCACATTTCATGTCTAAAAATGTCGACTCCACATTTTGTTTTTTATTGTAAAACCGTATAATCTCTGGTTTTGCACTTCGTTCATCCGTAAAAATGGCATGGTGCATAGTAGAGATGAGGACTACAGCTCTCTTCTTTTTTGGAACGTATGAAACCAAAGTTCTCGTGCCATTGAATCCATAGCGAGATGTCCCGACCTTTCTTTCCTTGTCCTGAAGAAACTCTTGGGGAATATCTTTTTTATCTTTTCTCATTGTCCCAACGTATGTGAGACCAACTTTTTCGAGTTCTTCTGTTACTTCTAGGCTAGAAAACCAATTGTCAGCTGTTACATTGCGGTTGGTTCTTTGTATTGGTTTCGTCAGTCTTATAACAGATTGGGTTGGTTTGCTTTTTTTCTGGTCTTCTTGAGATAAACCTTGACCATCACTTCCTTTGCCGGTATAAATATAGGCATTGTGGAGATAAGATGTCTTCGCATCTGTCAGACACATTAATTTTTATGCCATATTTGTGTGGTTTCTGTGGCATGTACATTCGAAACCCGACACCTGCCTCTGAACGGTACCAACATTTCATCTATAGTTACATGTTCAGATAAGCAATACAAGTTTTGAGAGTTTTCAATGAATTTATTGAAAACCACACTAATAGCAGCTGCTTTCATCAGATGATTTTCTTTGATTGCGAGTTCTCTTATCGTCAAATCGCAAAGCAGATAGCAGTATCTCGTATCTCTTTACGGACATTGTGGCGTTGAAATACGGTCTGTTAGCAGCGTCTTTTTGAAACACAGAGGTAATTGTTTCGTTATTTGATTTTAAAACTGAGGACAAAAGCAGTAATCCTATTAAAGCATTGATTTCAATTGCATCAGTATCCTTATAATTATATTTATTTGTTGTTTGGCTCAAGCCAGATCTTACAATCTTCAACTTAGTGTTTGTATGTTGAACAATAGTATTGGACTATTGTTTCATCAATCAATGAGTTCCCATATGGCCAACTTCTCTGGGTTATTACCCAATCTTCTTGCTGGAAGTCTCAAACCACGTAAACCACCAGTAATTATATTACGAGCTGGTGTTCGCACTCTTGTATTTGCCTCTGGCTCTAATGTACGCCAAGGATATGCCGGTCCTAGTTCACGTTTTCTAAGGCGGGGCCAAATACATATTCTGGCATATCTGTATCTACTAAATTATTTTGGAGTATCATCAGACTCACCTCCAACTGACGATCTTCGTCCTCACCAACACTGTTTTCATCATCCTCTGATGTTGAGCTGTAATGGCTGGAACAGGAAGGATTTCTGACTTCACCTTCAGGCTCTCTCCAATCTGGATCCGCATCCGAATCATCAAAAAAGTCACTCTCTTCAGAGTCATCATCACTTATGTCATTGGCTAACATCTCCGTAACTCGATTAGCAAAGTCCCTAGCTCGCACTGAAACTTTTCTACTTGAACAGGTTCTTCCATTATTAATGTCTACAAATAAATAAAGTAATAAAAAACTGGAAGTTGAACACTACTATATTCGTTTTTAGTCACTGAGAAACGCAAAGCGAAACACCCGGTACAGGAGACCTCAAACAAACTTTCACTAACTGAAACATCCGGTACGTCAGACCGGCAGAGTTTTAAAAATCGATAAGTAACGGTAAAGGCCTCGTGTAAAACTGAACAAAACCTGGTTGTTTGGGCGGAGCGGTGGGAGGGGGGAAGCTACTGGGACCGTCGAATAGATCTGATAAGCAGTATTGCCAACAAGTAGAAAGAAATTTCCCAATTGGTACCTGAGACCGGTGTTTCGGTTAAGGTGTTAAGATGGAAGGATTATGAAGGAAACAGGGGGTTTTCCAGACATTTGACATCGTTCAGTTAAACAGTAACACTACGTTTACGTTTCAAGATCCTCAATCTGATCTCTTCTTCAGGTAAATAACTAACCTAATACATACTTACAAACTAGGTTAAAATAAACAAATCACACCAAAGCGTTCTGGCACGCGTGTGTGTCAACTTCACTAACTCTAAAACTATACACAACACTAATCATTAAAACTGAACTACAGAATACAGGTCACAATACGTCTGCATTCGTCTACCAACCACATACGACTGTAGGTGAGATCTCGAAACGTAGTTTTACTGATTTTTTGTTTCACTGAACGATGGCAAATGTCCGGAAAACCCCTGTTTCCATCAAAAGCCTACCTATTTAATAAATAACGATTACAAATTTGCAATAAAATAGTATATTTATAATATAAATTTATTTATATAACCAGATGTGTTCGTGTCAATATTACATCCATATGTTCATAGTAGCCTACAGCGTACTCAGGGCAGAGAGACGGCTGCGTGACCAGGAACGCTCACTCAAGCGTAGTACGTTGTGCTCGTGCACATTACACAAGATTTACTCCGTGTCGGCGCCACAACCTCTGCGGTCAATCCCGAGTAATCACACTCATTACGTACTTAATTATACCTTCGTTTGTTTTTCTTGTTTTGCGAACAAGAGTAAGTGCCCAGAAAACTTTCTGTCCACTTTACTTGTTACTTTTCACGCTATATGTTTCTAAGTATAAGCAGAAACATGCAGTCTTTAAAATAGTTATGACTCCAGTGCTTATATATTCAAATGATGTTTAATTAGTCTCTTTTTTATCAATAAAGTGTGAAGAGATTTGTAACAATGACAGCGGACAACTTTAAAAGGTGGTATTGTTAAATGGTAAAGTTAAAAGTATATTTTTATAACATTTATATAACAGAAGGAATATTAAGTGACATTATTGGATGATTTCAAAGAGTTTTTTGGTTAAATCAGAGTAAAATTGTAAAACTAGAACCTCTAAAAACCATGAAAATCTGAATTTTCCAAAAAACTAACTTCTTTTAATTAATTTAGCTAATTTAAAACGTTTGAAAGAACTACTGACCACATTAGCATTGAATATTATACCGTAATAATTTGAAGGTTTGTTTAAAAATGACGTTAATATCTTAATTAATACGTAGTAATGAATTCAGTTATCAATTAGTTCAATTAGCAATATCTCATTTTAATATTATTGTCATTTTACTTTTCTATATATATATATATATATATATATATATATATATATATATACATAGACGTATATATGTATATAGATGTATATATTTATATATGTGTGTGTGTATGTATATTAGATGTATATTATAGAAAAGAGATTGTCTGGAGATTTTTCCTACATTACATAATCTTCTGTATCTTCATATCTCAAGTATTTAACTCTAAATGTTTACATTGGTTTTATGGATAACCATGATTGGATCAACATAAATTCTGAATAAACTAATTAGTAAACAGAGTATATTGTTATCAACACACGTGATGAATTTAACACTGTTGAATTGATTGATTTCATGTAAAGATGGAACATTTTATCCTACCAACGTTCTATCGGGACCTCAATACAAGCTTGATATCACAAGGCTTTCCTAAAACCTGCCATTATTTGTTTGCCTGTCTATATGGTAACCCTTGGTAAAAAATTCCTTGATACGTGAAACTTGGTACATAGAGTTCCCTTATCCAAGAGAAACTGCTATTGAAGTTGGGGTCAAAAGGTCAAAGTGGACCAAAAGTCCAATAATCCGTTACAGTTACTTCGGTCAAGTCTGTCATTACTTTCTGTTAGTTCCCTCTATACCACTTTGTGTCGGTTTATTTTCTCTGTGTACTGAATCTCCAAAGAGATTAATCTTATTTACATGTAATATTATTCGTACCCTATAGAAACACTCGTTTAAACAAATACTCATTCAAGTCAATTTATATAATTTGTTTCTTTAAAAGTGATAACTAACACTTTATGTTAAAAATCGGCGATTGCGAGAAGCGGTGAAGGCAAACCACAAACACCACAGATGGCACAATCAATGCTAAATCTGTGGTGAGCCACAACATCACTTCGTTTTACACCCAACTCTAATCCGACACTGGTTATACAACTGGTCGCTCTCTTGTCTGATAGTGTTTTAACCGTATTTGTTGTATGAATGTAGAATGTAGTATTTACGAAACAATACTTTTACGGTACATTGTTTCAATGAAATATTTGTATTTGGCTGAAATAAGACAAGTTGAAAACAAACTGTCACGCCGGTAGAAATAAAACGAAAGAGTTGTTTGTCACTGAAGGTAAGCAAGGTGCTCTTATTTTAATTAGTAGCTGCTGAAGTTTAGGTTGCTTTAATTGACTTTAGACAGAATTTCTGGAAATTTAAATCCTACAACTTACATTTAAGTAATTAAAATTCTTTTATATCTAACAAAAATCGACTACATTTGAATCGATAATGTAATACAAGACGACGTTATTCAATTGACAAATGTTCTGTCACTTACTTTAAGAATTATAATTTCAAATATAGTTTAGCATTTTAAAGTGATTGTGATTCATTTAATTAAAAAGTAGTTTATCATTAGCATCAAATGACAACCCTCCTTGAGATACCTAACTGTAAAAGAAACAACTTTTCCAATATAAACCGAAGCTTTTTTTCCCAGTTTTCTAAATAAAAATAATTTTAATATTAAAATAATTCATACGTCATTCTTAAACATTTGGAGAAAAATAAGCTCAAGTGAAGAATGATCAGCGTTACAACTATCTTCTAAATCTAAGAACGGAGGCAATCACTTATGTGAAAGTTCGAAACTAAAAGAAAAAAACCAAAGCTATGTTTACATTTACAAATAACTATTTCTGCCTCAAACACTAAACAATGTATACACCCGATAAGAAGTAGGTTATATACGAATGACGTGTTTAGTAAGTTATATACAAGTTATATCCGATTACAAGTAGGTTAGATAATGAGTGACGTGTTTAGTAAGTTATATACAAATTATATCCGATTACAAGTAGGTTAGATAATGAGTGACGTGTTTAGTAAGTTATATACAAATTATATCCGATTACAAGTAGGTTAGATAATGAGTGACGTGTTTAGTAAGTTATATACAAATTATATCCGATTACAAGTAGGTTAGATAATGAGTGACGTGTTTAGTAAGTTATATACAAATTATATCCGATTACAAGTAGGTTAGATAATGAGTGACGTGTTTAGTAAGTTATATACAAATTATATCCGATTACAAGTAGGTTAGATAATGAGTGACGTGTTTAGTACATTATAGTCAATTTATATTATATTCCGTTTATAACGTGTGACATTGTCACCTTCACTGATGTTATTATCCCAAATCCTGATTTAAAATCATCTCTACGCCACCAGTTGTGTATGTTTTACTGAATAATATACTTTATTTTCATGAGTTTTATCTTCATAACTGTGTAAACTTTAATTTTGTAATTATGTATACCCATACCAATAATAATTGAACCCTGAAATGTGTACCTAAAGTGTTTTAATCTTTGAACCTCTTCTGAATAAAAGGACATACGAGACTAACGTTATCATTTACAAAATTAAAATTAAAAACTTTAGATTCCCTATGTTGTTGTGATTTTTTTAACTGTAAACGTTTATATTTCATATATATGCCACAAAACCTTACATAATGTATTTATGTATCCATTAACGTAAATCGGTAGAGATATGAAACTTTACGTTTTTTCAACACATTACTTTCTAACCTGATGTATTTTTAACGATTACTTATTACGATTAAACAAAGTTATGTCATTTTACATGCCTGTTCCGCAAGTATCTCTAACACCCAAACATCTCTGTAAATGCTGAAAGCTCTCCGATGACGCGCCTTGTTGGAGGCTGCAAGTATCTGAATATGATCAGTGAAGTGGTAAAGGATGCGGAGGTGTCACTAAAGCTCAATAAACATCAGTAATCTCCCAGAGATGCTTGGAAAATGTGATTAACCGCGAACGAGTCATAAGTAGCATTGAAATATGCATTGAAGTATGTATTTGAAGTATATGATAGTTGTAATATGATGTGGATATAAAGATTTGTAACAACAGTTACCGAGTCTAGTAAACTCAGAATATTGGTTTTGAACTATGTGACAGTTCTATTGCACTCACACTTGTACCTATCTATAATCTGTTTCTACATACAATAGTGCCACCCATATCCACGGTATGCTTCTGCCATCTGATACTAAACTGTCATACTTTCACCTTCTTCTCAAAATCTTGTTGGTGATGGTTCTACTCTTATGTAACCACTGGGCACCAGTTCTTTGAGGTGCACTATGATAATCACTCATTAAAGTGACAGAAAGCCAACTAATCCTTTACCAAAAATTCCAGGTTTTGATGTATGGAATGACTAGTAGTATCAATGGACTGCGTCGTCCATGGTGGCTCTACTTGGTACAAAATCGAGAACAAACTCCCACAAAAAATTAGTACACAACTAATAAACCTCCTGACGTCAAAGATTAGGATCACTATTGGATGCAGACTATAGTGTTGTTATTATTATACACAGATTGATAATAAGTTCTTGTGAACATTTTTGTGGATCTTGTGATAAGGAAGAATACGCATACGAAAGTGTCGATAAATTCAAAATGTATTCCGGATAAGAAACATAATATAACAAATATGAGAATGTATATATATATATATATATATATATATATATATATATATATATATATATATTAGTCATAATTAATTGTTTGTTTTATCATTATTATAGTATTGTGAAGGGTAAACCTTAGACAGTATAGAAGAAATGTGTGTATAGCTTTTAGGATGTTACATTTTGTATTGCATTGAAAGAATTAAAGCATCATCTGATGTATTTCAATGAGCCTTGTCACAAAGATGTCTAAGGAGCGTATTACTGGAAGTGATATGTTGAGAGGAGGACAACAATGAAGTTAATGCACCAGCACCGGCGCTGCGGTGTGCCCGAGTGTGGTCCAATGGTAGACCAGGTGCTCCTAATGGAGGACGTCATATCGCTACAGTTATAAGTCGATGATGAGAGGTATCAGTAGGAGGGTCAATATTTGGGCGCTTGTCTGTCAGCGCGCATTAGGATCCAGTAGCAGACAATGGGCGCCAGTCTACCTGTGGGGCTCAGACCCCTTACAATGGTCACCGCTCGGCTATTGTTTCTCTGTTTAGGGGAAGCCGTCTCAGATCACGATTGGTGTAGAGCAAACACATGAATAAAACCCATCCAAATTAACCGTGGTCTCCTTGTCGGCCAGGACCGCAGGTTTGCCCTATTTGGACACGATTAGAAAAAGGTTTACAATAAACCAGTTACACAAGAAAGGAATGACAGGCATAGGGAACAGATTTAAAAGAGTACCTTCTTATAACTTTAATTAACTAAAATTTAATATAAAGTTTAATAGGCTTTGATATGGTACACATATAACAATAAATATTTATTTAACTTCAATAAACGATGTAATTATTGAATGTACCACAACATAACGTAGCAGGTGGCATAGATTCAAGTTACATAATTAGATTTCTTGATTAACATTAATATATTTGGATTTTAGAATTTAATATAGGCATTTATGAATTTAATATCCAGAATTATAATTTAAATTATAAATGTAAATACTCAATTTGAAAAATAGGTACTCTGTTGGGCTGTAATATGGAGTGTTGACAGTTTTGCCGAACAATGTCACTGGAAGCACGAAGCAAGACTGCATGTTGCTGTACAAACTCCTGCCCTCATTGACTTCCTTAAGAGGATCAGCTTGCGAGTGTCTTGAAGTACTAGGTTACAGGAACAATGTGTCTGGTCTCAGCAAAATACCCTCTTCAGACAGAATCGTGCGATGTCCAGGAACCAGAGAGTCAGTGGTGAAATTCTTCATCACCAAGGTTAAATAACACAACAGGACTAACATTGAATTATTTCTGGAAATTACAAAGTTTAATTGTACTGTACATATATAAATGTATATATCACGTATTCTAATGTATGGATTTTTATGTTACACGGTTATTTATGAGTTTTGTTACATTTATGCGTTTGTACATTACCTACTGAGTTAAATTATAATTTAAAATGCAAGAGTATAATTTAAAATGCAGTTAAAATAAAGCAAAAATAATTCAGGTAACCAATGTTGGAAACAGTTCTGCTACTTTAAGTAGTGTAGGGAACGCGTTGAAGCAGTTTATTGGTCGATACCAAAGGACACACCCGTTAATCCGATGATATAACGTTTCCGAGTAATTTGTCCTGCAACCCTCTGCCCCGAGGCTCCGTCACTGTCACACCATGTCACTGCCTAGTATCAGTGTCTCCGTCCTGTCCTTGTTTGCTGTAGCGGACTGCTAAACCGTTTATTCAACAACAACTTGGCGCTCGGGGCAATCAAGCGGTCCCCGCAAGTTTGTCCTCCCTCGGTCGTTTTTGTGTCACCGTGAACCCACTGCAAAACCAACCGACCTTTAGTGGAAATGAGCAAAGAAACGGTGAGGTGTTTGTTGAGTAAAGGAGAAAGAACGCAACAGTGTTTACTTGCCTGTCAGCGCTGAATGTCGCGACGACTCCAGCCGACTCGAGTAAGAGCTACCTTACCGTCATTGCAAATTGGGCATTTATCTTGATTTGCAATTTCAAACTTAGTTGGCCGGAAAAACTTAGTGGTATAATTCATGTAAAATTGTATCTTGTTTTCCTATACTAGGGAAACTTTAGGCTTAATTTAATTAGTGTTTAAAATGTTTAAAGCCTTTTAGTAATAAAGTTTTGTCACTTATTACACATTCTCTACACCATAAATGTTACATCTGACAAAGATAATAACTTTACTACAGGAATTTCCTATGGTATTTAGAATAATTTTTAATTCACTCTTATTCATTTTACAGTAAATACTCATACACAATTTGAAGTTGATATATATTCTTCACGAAGGCAAACGCGGTTCAATTTATAAGTTATTTGTATAAATATAGCATACTAATTATAACTTGGCGAACTATGGCTGTAAGGACTGTATTATGGTAACCAAATATTTATATTACAGTTATGTGAGCAACTGTTTTACATATATAACAAAAGAATGAAATGGCTTTTTTATGTAAAGATATAATTAACAGTTACAGCGTTTTCATTAAATTTGTTTAGTTTTTCTATACTTTATGGTCACATATTACTGAAAAATTGTACTATGATAATGTACTATATATTAATAAGATAATTGTTAAAATTAGTAGGATTGATTGATAAATAAAACCGATATTCTTTGAAGCATTTCATGTTTTTAATACCGTAGTTGTAATACTTTACAAATAAATAAATTTGCCTATAGAGATTTTTAAATTGTATAATATTGAGTATTATTTGATTTTCAAATGCAAAATAAGATCAAACAAATTTGCCTTTATAGGAAAAGGATGCAATAGATTTGGGTTTGCTGTTGATTTTTATCACTCACTATAGAAAGAACCCTGAGATCCATCATAGATGGATACATGATTTATTCCTGGTCATTGTGTTGTATATACATCCTAGTGAATGAACAGTTTTGAAATTTTTGACACTTTATCACTATTTCACCATTGAGAGTTCCAGGACTGCTTAGTACGATTAGCACTAAACCTTCATTCTCAGTTGTCTGCAAATCCTAATAAACGCTCTTAGAAATCCTTAATACTAAACCAGCTTATGTCGTAATGCCCGCTATGTCTTGTCTGATAAACCTCAGGGATAAGATTTTATAGGAATGAATATAATATTCATAAGAAGAATAATAATGACTGAGTTGTAACAAATCACTTGTTCCGCCTGGATTCAAAATCGGATCTTTCATTTGCCGATCCAAAATCCTATTAAGAACTTAATTTCAATCGAACTAATCAGGACCTCTTTCCCAAGATTTTGAAAATGCATATTTTAAATAATTGATACATGAACCCTACAAATAACATGTAGCTTTGGCCACAAAATGACAATTCACCATCATTTGGACGTTTAGATAGTAGGCCCTTCGAGTTCAGTACCTGCAATACCCTAGGTTACCGATTTTAAATAAACTATTGCACCGTATTCCCTATTAATCCAGAGAACTATGGAATCCTTAACGTAATGGTTTATAGCTCTTCCATATTGCCGTCTTATGGTTTCTCATCTGCGTAACATGTAGATGATTTTTAATTCAGGGAGGAATATTTTTTGCTACATTTCTTTGATTATGTTGGTACATATTGTTATATTTTAAAATAATAATAGTATAATATAGTATAGTGTAATATAATAGGATGGACACATTCGGCTTTTAAATGTCGAACGTAAATCGACATGATATTATGTATAGTTTTAGGTTAATTTTGTTATTGATCTATTTCAATACACAATGATTAAGTATGTATATTGATTAAGATGGATTCCTAAATTTACGTGGTATTAAGTATGTTTAAAGGCTTAGTTTTAAGGTTAAAACGTGATACGTGATTGATTTTTGTCCTGTTCTATCAAACACAAAAAAACAATTCTATCGCTCTTTACTTAATGAAAACCATCCCCTAGCCTCTAGTACTCCCAACTTAGTTTCAAACCAATCGGAAACACAAGGCAATAAAGAACCGGAGAAACCGTAGGAACAGCCCAGTGTGTAGTCAATAGAAGGGAGTCAATATTTGATTACAAGGGGGGTGTCGTAGGGTGGCGCGGAAAAGAGGAGGGGGTAACGCTCGACATCTTCCAGCTGGACGGACAGGCTCAAAGCTTGCGGCTAATTCGCTAATAGGCTTCTTGCGATTCACACCAGCTGTTTCATGTTGTCGATAACAATAATGAGTGGCCCTGGGAGCCCTTGATTACGCGTGGCTTGTAACGCAATATTGTGCCACTGTTAGCAAACAATAGCTTCAGAGCAGGATATTATTGTTTAAGCTGAACCAACTTTGCCTCACAATTGTACATTTACAGGCTGTTTCAGATTCAAAGTCATACCAAATGCAAAACCAAGTCCATTGACTGCCACATCAGGAAATAAATGAAGTCACAGATCGGATCTACTTTGAGCTTTGTACACAAATTCGTCTTCTTTCATAAGTGATCGACACGTAATTTTTTGAATCGTCATAGCCGCGGATATTCACGATAATATTTAACAATTTGTATTGAAGTCAGAGCTTTTAAAACATTAAAATTACCCTTATGTTTCCTAATGAGCTTTATATACGTTCAAGACGACATTTATTTATAATTTCATAACTAATAATGAAAATTTGCGGAAAAAAACAATAATTAAATTTTTATCATTACGAATTTTTTTAAATTTCAGAACGGGTTTATATGGAACTTTGTAAACATTGTTTTATTTATTTATATTTTTTACTTTTTAGACACATGGCGTTTAACATTACGCTGTTTATATGACGTTGACAACATTGAGTAAGAAATGTACATAGTTGTAGCAGTAAATATTTGGAAATATATATTCAAAATAAATGGAAGTCATATTAAACTTCAGATGTATCAAACTGTTCAGTAACTCAAAAGTATATGAACTTTATGTAAACGACAAGCAAATAAATTGGAACACTGATATTCCATATTCAAATCCTCAACTTTCAAGTAACATTAAGTAATGTAAGTAAAGAGTTTGTTACACTTAAATATTCCCAGTGGAGCTTGAGAGAGCCATAAAACAACAAAAAGTCATTACCTCTTTCCTCACCAGCAGACAAATTCAATTGCGGGTTCTTTCAGAGTCTAAAGTATAAATAAACATTCTTTTTCAGTTCCAAATTGAGATATTTTCGCTGTAATTTCATTGAAATGTCATTTTGTAACTGAATCCTTTGAGTGGAATTGACATTCAATTTTACTTCATTAGAAAGAACAAAATTGGAAAATAGTTAGGGCCAGGCAAAAACAGGAAATTTAGAAAAAAGTTACTGTGATTTTCTAATTCAGGTTCAATACTAAATCCCACTTGTGGAATTTTAACGAACTGTCTTGCACAAGACGACCCGCAGCCCTGGCGGTGATGTGGCTTTATTTATTTATTTATTTCCTTTCAACGGTCAAAAACCAATTTACATTTATTAACTTATGATGGATGATTAAATCATACTTAAAGAAAAGGGCCAAACCAAACATGCAACTGGACTCTAAATCAGATCTAGGTATAATTAACGTATAATTAATGTAATAAGAAAGTATAAATTATATTAAAAATGAGTGATAGTATATAATAAATTAGTGATAGTATTAACTTAAATACACTACTGTAAAAGATGTGATACCATATGGAGAAACAAACAGATAAACAATAACAGTGCAAATAAACTATAAAATTATTAACAACAATGAAAGATAAACTTTAAATGAATAACAAGAGTAAAAAAATATTAACATTAATGACTGATAGTGGTAAATACAAAACTGAAAAAATAAAAAATATTTAACTTAAATGCATATTTAACTTAAATGCATGCACATTACTGTCTAAGACGTGAGATATGAATAAATAAAGAGATAAATAATAACAGTGCAAATAAACTATATAAAGTAAACAACAATGGGGAAAATACTATAAATGAATAACAAGAGTAAAAATATATATAGGCACCAACAGAGAAAAAAAACTATAAAAAACAACAAATGCAAGCAATAAATGTAAATATATAACCAAGAGGCACAGTCGTAATTATAAATGTGTAACAAAAGACAAGCAGAAACAATGGCTTAACCTACTTTCGGTGGTTCCCGTATAAAAAAATCGTGATTCCCCTAAATAGCCCTACATATAAATATGAGAATGTAGAATTAATACGAATATTGTGCTACAAAAGGCACCAAGTGATCATCTCAACATCATGGAACATATAGAAGTTTAAATTGGATTTGGATTTTCGTCTCAATGGTATTGAAAATAGCAGTAGAAACGACTTAAATTTCAGGAAATATGAAACCAAAAACCATTTAAGTTTGCCTTAATTGAGTTTTTATCTTTCATTTATGTGTTCCACTAAGATAGGTTTTGTTCTCCGTCTTTAAGGTTACCTTTAAAAATTAGCCTCAAAGAGATGAATATCTTCCAATAATAATAACAACTCAGGAAATTTAAGAATATTCCATTTAGAATGGCACTCCTGTTATTGTATGGGTAAAGCCACGCGAAACCACCGGTGACATGCATATATGTCGAATGGTGAATCATACATAATAACAAATTTTATCACGCGATTTCCTTTTACAGGGGAGTCAATAATCACTAATAATTGAATAATTAAAGCTGCCTTTTAAATTTTACGTTATACGTTAAAGCGTTAACAAATGATTGAATTAATTTTAATTCATTTTTTGGAAAACATGATTTATTTAGAACTAATGAAAGGACAATCTAAGTATACATTGTAGAAATACGCTACAATATGTGTTTCGTAATAGGCTTCGATTCGCTGATGATAAATGTGAAATTTTAAGTTTATAGCTAATTTAATTCTCAAATAGTCCTATGGACAGATAGACAAACATCAAACAGGAAATAATTTGTCCCCCTGCCCCGTAGACAAAAAAGAAGGCTCACCATATTGATCTGTAATGGTGCTCAACCAAATTAAATGGCTGGACATTTACTGTCATAGAACTCATTTTGTCTATATAAAAATTAGGTTTTAAGCAAAGTTTAAACTATACAGATAGTCTTTCTCGAGATATCTTATCACATCATACATTCCAAATTTTTGTTCACTGAGTTAGGATTCATAGCAGTGATTAAATAAGCTTCGATAACGCACAGTTAAAAAAAACATTTTAATATTTCTGTGTTCCAGCTTTACACAAAGGTTAGATCAAAGTCATATCAATATTTTAAACATTCTTCAGTTCTTTGTTTCAACACTAAACAATAAAAAATATAATGCCATTATTCAGACAAAAACTTCGTTAATATTATAAAAATAAAAATGAAATGATGAAAACCAAAAGTTGTAACCTATTCAAATTGATAAACTATATTATGCCAGAGTAACCAATGGAGTAATAGTGGACCATGGGTACCGTTGTGGTACTTAACCTTTATAGATAACTATAACAGTTTGGTTAATGCAACTGCAGTTTAATTAAATCATTTATGCCCGTATATTATAATATTTCATTACAAGGTTTAGTAACTCGTGTTAGATAATAAGGGAAGATAAATTATGTTCATAGTAGCATAAACTGTCATTTATACAACATTTTTATTATTTTATACAATTTGGAAGTGTTCTTAGAATAACTAGACTATTTTAATTTAAATAAATTTTAATTATAGAATTATAAACTGTTATTAAAAAAATATTATATATCTATGAGAATAATATTAAAATTTTAATATTTATATTTTATTTATAATATAACTAAGGAAATCAATAACCGCCTCAAGAGCCGTTTTCGGCTGCACTGCTTTCGAAAATAAAAATAAAATACTCATTTTGCTCCTTGAGGTCAATTTTTTGAAATGAGCAAACATTTGAGAATAGAATATTAAATATTAAATTAGTTCCTTTCGACTGAAAAATAACAGTTACACAACAACAACTACTACTACTACTGTTACTATTTATTTCAACAACTTTCTAAAGAAAGTTGTTGAAATAAATGTAACTAATGAGCCCGAATAACAAACTGATAGATTTTTCAGGCTTTACATTGCAATATATGTAAACGTAATTTATATTTTTAATGCGTATTTCGAAAGAACCCAAGAAAATAATATTATATGCTTTGCCGCTATACGACTTATATCCTTAACGTTTTGTTAGTTATATACGGGGTAATTTCTCGGAATGCCAATTTGTTAGGACATTCATTTTAACTATCAACTGACTTTCAGAGACACAGAAATAGTTTTCTCTTGTACAGATCATATTATGATAATTATTATATTTGTTCCTCATCAATCTGCGTCAAACTCTGTAAACACAGAACATCTACAGTCCATCCAGTATGATATATGAGTCTCTCTGACAAATGTGAGCCGACTTGCTTCACTATTGCCATTCACATTCTAGTTGAGAGACAGTTGGTTTGAATGTTCACAAAGGGAATATAATTCTGACCTGGGATTCTAAGAGTAGCAGAGGTAAAGTTGAGGCAGGGCTACCTAGACTCTCCGTAAGTTACTGAAGCGTGAAGTGTTCAAGCTCACCACTTCTCCCGTAAGTATTTTGTAAATATATGTTATCCTCAACGAGTTGGAACATTACAATCCACGTAACTCTCCTCTCAAAATACTAGGATTAGGACACTAATTTAGTGACAGAGGGCTTGACTTTTACTGGTGATAAAAGTTTTGCAACTTACTAAGGATTAAATTAAAAAGGAAACACCTACCCGGAAACAGCATAACTAAAAACTTTAACATCTGAGATATCGTTGATATGAAGTAAGTACATAGCAATCAAGAGATTTAACTTTTCCAAATGTTATTTTACCAAATTTATAAAAAACAAAGAATGAAAAACCAGCAGAAAGTTTATAAATGCTGGATGTGTGTCAAATAATGTTTAATTACTTTATCCAGATACAAGTGAATATACAAACATACATATTTTGAGCCCGATCCTGCCTTGTAGCCTAAACTAAGCTGACAATATTTCCTTGAAGCAGAGCAACAGGGGCATACTTAAACCCATTCCTAAAGTGAATTTGGCAGCTGTTAACTTTCTTTGTTATGACAAGAGGAATCACTTTTACTGTACTTGACTGGGTCACTAATACTGTTGTCCAACATTATCTTAAATTGAGGAAACAACAGAATCGTAAACATAATAAAAAGTGACCATTGGCTCTTAATCTTAAAGCCAGTATCAGAGGCCCCAACCCTTAAAGGGTCACTAACAACGAGACAAACAACACAATTAATGACAACGAATCGTCCTGCCTTGTGGCACGGCTTACATAATAAAACTTCACTTGCAATTTTAAAAATTTGCAAACTTATTCTAAGACTGGAGCATTCTCTACCTGAAAGTAAAAGTGACATGTGATCAGGACTGTGTGACTCATTCTAACCCTCAGCTTTGCTAAGGTCGGTAAAGTACAGGCTTTAATGGGAGTCTTACTACAAAAGTATTTTTCAAAATTCATAGTGCCAATTCATCATTTGCAAATTTGCAGCTATACATTTATAATCAGTCATCTCCTCTTAACAACAGGCACGAATATAAATTTTTCTGATATGTTACATATTTGTAAATAAATTATCATAATTTGTTACACTTAAATAAAAACTATTTTGAAAGAAGTAAAATTTTAGGACAGTGTGAATTTATTCTATTTAGTGTACAAATGCTTTATTGCTAAAAAAACTTCTATTTATACATAATATAACCTATATTGAAAATGAAGTTATCCACGTACACCTCGAAGGCTAAATTTTCAACCTAAAATCCAAAAAGCCCTATTTCTGACTTGCGAAGGTTTTGCAATAAGTTCAAAATTACAGATTAAATGGGCGTTATAATTGGCTTGTGACAAGCGTGGATTTTAATGCTCCATGAATAGTATTGTGTGCGTTACAAATCCAATAACGTTTACAGTAAACTTCATACGACTGACAAAAAAGAAAAGAATATTATTATGAAAAAACAATTTTTCATTTTCCCAGTAAAACTAAGACTAACAACAAAGATTGTAGAGAAAATGTAATTGTTTTAAAACATTTTCTGAGAAAAGTTATGTGGATTTAATTTTCATACAACCAAAAAATTTTTGAATTGTTTAGAAGGACAGCTTTTTAAAAATTCAGTAATTTTTTACCCAAAGGGTTAATTTAATGTATGAAGTGTTTAGCTGTCAGTTACATTTTATATCCAACCGATAATTTTAAAAAAATCAGGCAACTGTCTCAACAATCCAAGTTTCTATTACTAAGAACGTTATACTCGTAAAAGCTGGAGTAAAGTTAAAAACCACTAGAAACTGTGATAACTCGAAAATAATAAATAATCACATGATGTGTTTTAGGTTATGTAGTTACATCTAGAGTAGCTCTACCTCTAGGCTTCTGATTGACTTTAATGTTTGGGAAACACCGTATAGTAGTGCTGGTATTGTAATACACAAATTCATACGCAATTAATGTGGATTCTACACCTCAAGCTGTCGTCGTGCTATAATGATAACGGCACATAATACGGGCATACACGTACTGACATTATATTCCACAGCTTGACATAATTGCTCTGCTTAGATATTACTACTTAGAGGATATTATGGATGATTACGCCTTTAGATATATTTTAGATGAAATAAGAAATGTAGAGCTCTCGCTTAAATGGATGGCGGAATACGAAAACAGAGGAGTGTGAAAATTTAAGAAATGTTACTTCGTAATAACTAGACCAACCAACCAAATGTTATTATCACTACGATTAGGTTATTTAAGTAACTGGAAATATTTTAAAAACTAGTAATAACAACTCTTTTTCCATTTTAATTGTTTTATTGCACGAGGCTCCACAAATAAATATTTATATAAAGTTTATTACAAATAATATTAAATACTATATAACTAATGTCTAAATATAAAACATTTGAAATATATTAGGTCAGCATAATAAATTACACAAGGCTATATTTTAGTGATGTAATAATTTGAAAAGAAAGCAGAATACCATTTTTATTAAAGGGTTTTTCTTTTGATTCTATTGCTGTACATTCTCTTATTAATTTAAAACTTTTCTGCTATATTGTATGATTAAATGCAGTATTGGCCAAAGCAGATTTTTCAATTCTTATATATTTTGTATGCGCGAAGAGGTCTTGTTTATATTATTCTTCTTGTTAGTCATAAGTTAATTTCAAAACTTCCATATTTCGTTTTGTTAAACATGTTATCTGTAGGGTTATTTACTATATTCCAGAGTTTATTGGTTGTTTTGTATGTAACAGACATAACAGTATAAACAAACTAAACGAGAAAAGAGTTGTTATTAACTACAACTAGTTTTACAGTTGGTTATGACCGAGCAAGGGAATATATTAGTGATCTTAGTTTCATTGCTAAGTCTATTATCGATCTAAGGATTAAGATCCATTTCTGGTAACGCCTGCAGGGTAGTTGATACTACTTGTACAGCACAAATGCTGTGAGATACCATACATAAAGTAGCAAGGCGCTATGTAGAAATCTTCCTCGTCATTTGCCTGTTTTAAAATAAAGACTATGATAGACAATGTTTTCTTGTGTATTGTTTAATAGAACCAATGATTAAAATGGTTGTGTTAGGTAAATACAATTAAATTTACGAAGAACTTCAATTTTGGAATATCTGTTATTACTTAAACGGATATACAATTGAGATGGTTTAATCTATATATGTTTGAAAGTGTTATAATTTGATATAAATATATAACGTAAATAATTTTATTTGCATAAGAAGTGTAAATATAAATACAGTATAGTCAAGTTATCAAAATAAATTATGTTGTGGCAAAAACCACCATCTTTGTATTGTAAACAAGTAATTATATTCAGGCGTCACGCTTCCTGCACTTCCAGGCAAAAACAAATTTTGAATTTGAAACAATATATTGATTAGTTCTAAGTGTTTGAGAATATTTTATGTGACATTATTTACATAAGGTGTACTAATTTAGGTTTGACATATTTTTGTTTGTGATCTACTCGTATATTTGAAACAAGAGAATCTTGTAGAGATTAAGAGATCCACATTACTCCGTATAGGCAATTATTGATAATACTAAATTAATATACATACCAAATAAATAATTTCTAATGCTATTATAATTATTTTATAATGAAGCAATAACACAATCGAGTGAAATTATTCATCTCGCATTTCATGTAAATAATGCCATATATTTTTGGAATATTAGAACTTAAAGCTATGATCTATCAAATGGAGAATCATTGTGAGGTACAGTAATAGTATGCATAATGAGCAATAATTGTGGAACAATATGTTCTTTTACTAAGATACTGTGTAGTTATTTACTCCATCTATTTGATGTTTTAAGATAAGGAAAGATTCTATTGAAACGTCTCTTTGAGAAGTGTAGTAATCCAGTAATGTTGTCTTTGAGAAGTGTAGTAATCCAGTAATGTTGTCTTTGAGAAGTGTAGTAATCCAGTAATGTTGTCTTTGAGAAGTGTAGTAATCCAGTAATGTTGTCTTTGAGAAGTGTAGTAATCCAGTAATGTTGTGTTTGAGAAGTGTAGTAATCCAGTAATGTTGTGTTTGAGAAGTGTAGTAATCCAGTAATGTTGTCTTTGAGAAGTGTAGTAATCCAGTAATGTTGTCTTTGAGAAGTGTAGTAATCCAGTAATGTTGTCTTTGAGAAGTGTAGTAATCCAGTAATGTTGTGTTTGAGAAGTGTAGTAATCCAGTAATGTTGTCTTTGAGAAGTGTAGTAATCCAGTAATGTTGTCTTTGAGAAGTGTAGTAATCCAGTAATGTTGTCTTTGAGAAGGAAAAATACAGTTACTCATACGATTCTGTTGGGTAAATATCAACGATGCGTCACGTCAAAGTATTCATGTATTTTTACAAATAAATATTTTGATGAAGTCTTATTGCTTACTCCTATAATTCCATGAAGTAGGAAGGCGAAAAAGACTAAAACTGCAATAACACTGTTTTAAAAATAAGTAGAAATACATAATTAGGGAAGTTTGTAGTCGGGTCAATTATTTGAATCATGTAAGTGTTCCATTATGAAATCTAACTGGAACCTAAACCTTTAGCGACAGTAAGGCTGTAACTTAAAAAATAGTTCTTTACTCTATTTTATGTATGCGTTCTTTGTGAATGTGAAATGTTTTAATTACAGGTGAAAAGTTCACATAGTCCTAGAATACAGAAGAGTAACGTGCTATAATTAATTAAATTATAAATCTATATAAATACTATGTATATGCAGTGGTACCTATGGATTCAGTATTTAATTAGTGAATTGAAAAACTTGCCTTACCACAATATTTATTACCAGCTCTAATTTGGTATTCATTAGACGGAGAAGCAGTTTTGTCCCTCAAAGAAGCCATTACCAACTCAACTCTTGCAGACAAATTGAGTTTGTTTCTTAGAATTATATTCTGTCTACTGTAAAAAGAACATAAATATTCATCCAAGCAAAATTCTACAATATGAGGCTGTATAACTTTTTCCGTTTATTGCGGAATTATAATAAAATGTTGTTATATATGCTCAATTGTCACTTGTAAGTATTGTAAGTATATATTAAAAATCGGGTCTTTTTCGTTTAAGGGCCAGCACCTTACAAACATACTATACCTGACTGACAGTGCATTTAATCGTTTTTTTTTGGTGTTATTAGTTCGTAGGGCAGTAGTCCAGGTACTACTAGTATAAACTCGTCTTATCTTATCAGTGATAAACGCGCGCAGCTTATCTTTTGCCTGTAATGAAACTTGCGTTAGTTCTGTTTGAGTTTTGTGTGTGTAAGTAAAGTGTGGTGAGTTGATCTGGGCTTGGACTTTGCAACCTCAAGCATCGCGTGATCTGAGTTTTTTAATAGGCAAGCTAGGGTCTTTTGTGCTGGCCCTAAAACGAAAAAGACCATAAAATTCTTAGTATAATCCACATTCAGCATGCCGGTGTAACAAAGAAGTCATACAATCAAAATCAAACGCTAACTCATTTAAGTAACATATAAATAAAAAGAGGGGAAGCGTGACGCCTGAATATAATTACTTGTTTACAATTCAAAGATAGAGGTTCATTTTAATAATTAACGAATGGCAATTCAATGAATTAGCTGTACGATCAATAAAATATTGAATCCTTTAACGAGCTTGATTAGCTGAGCGTTTAGTGAAGCCAATTGTTGAATGAAATCCAATTTCTGTTTGTCTGTACGCCTACTAAGCATCGAAAGAGTTGACCTAGAGTGTTGAATAAGGGCTAAAACTTTAACGTTACTACCCCTACATCGCTCTATAGGAAAATACAAAACATCGGTACATGGGTAGTTTTGATTTCTGTTTGTCAAATAGTGTCTCTGATTCCATTGGTCTTAAGGGTAAACCATGTTGGCAACGAGAAAATCAGAATAACCAAATTAATTAGTAAACATATTATACTGTTAATATTAATTATATGATTTTTCATAATTCATCAATATAATTATAAAGTTATTTTGTGGCGTTGATTATTTTCACCCAAAGCTTGAACATTCTTTCCTTGTAGTCTTCTTTCCTTCAGTCATTGTTATAGGATGCTACACGTTAAAGGGCTTTTTCTGTGTCATGTTGACTAGGATTGATAATGAAAAATGGAATAGACAGAGCGTGAATCTCATGCAATTAAGAGATTTAATTGGTTAAGCGTTTAGAGCATACTCTCTCACCAGTTGACGACAAATCAGATTTTTTTTAGTTTGTATACAAGCTCACAAATTAATTAACTTGGAGGGTTGAAGTTTGGTTTGAAACGTCACCTCTTTTACCTCTATATGGTAATTTATCCTGTGGGGCGAACCCGAAGTCTCCCATGTTGACCCAACATCTGGCGTGCGTTTCGTATTGTAATTTTATTGGCTGGTAATAGCTGGTATGCGAAATGTGAAATAATATTATTTGAATTAATTTTTTTATTTATTTAGTAGAATATTAGTAACTATGCATAATATTAGGATATTACTGATGAAAACAAAAATGAAACGGACTTTTAGAAACATCCTCAGAAATTTACCGGTTATGCTAGAAAAGCTCTATGGACACATTTTAGAATCCTAACAATAAGATCCTGAACAAAAAGTACTGATTCAAGTTCATGGTACGCCGAGTTAGAATTTTTGGTCGTGATTCTTTAGAGACAGGTTCATGCAGTATTGTTAGATAATATAACAAACTAGCTTTCGTGACTTCGATAGATAAACGTTCCCTAAGAAAGAACTCAAATGTCAGCTGCGCTAGTTTTTGTGGGGCAGAAATAACGAAGTATTAGGGTTAAAAATACCAAATCATAGTTTTGTTTATCTATATAATATTTTTCTATTTGAATAGGAATTTTAATTCAAATAGGCAGTCTATATTTTATTAGTTAACTCTGATATGACTTTTATTTACATATCTAACGAATGGTTGCAAAACGTATGACAAGTTGAAGAAATACGGCCTTTGAATTGATTTATCATAGGTTATTATTAAACCTATCGCACACCCGTTGGGAAACCCACAAATGTTAGCTTGGCTGATGATCAATTTACTTTTTAAGCAAAGCTACTATATTAGTTTCACTAAAAACTAAGTTGAGTGCTTATACAATGCAAATTGGCTATTAGCTCCTGGATTATTATGCTTGATCCCTACTCATGCTGCTGTTCTCACTGCCGAGATTGTATAATGTTTGTGCCTTGTGTTCCTTACCTCCCTTCCCATTACTCTTGTAATTTGTAGTTAAGATTTTTAATTGTAACTTTTTACGTCATTTTTGTTACCATCGGCACATAACCACTTTATAAGTTTGATCAGTGGTGAGAATAATGCTCAACAAAAAGTCTACATTAGTACTATCTAGGGGTTTATTTCGTTCTAAACGTGTATATGTATTTAACGACAATAATAATATATGAGTATTTTTTTAAATTTCTGTTAACACATAATGTCATACAAAAGATATAAATAATATTTAACCTCCAATCAGGCTACAGGCTAGCCTTGGAGGTGAAATATTTCACTCTGGAATGTTACAGGTTTTTTGCGTAAAGTTGTTATGTTTATGAGAAATACATTTCTATTGTATTAAAAAAAATAATAATAACATACTTATTTATGGTAAATTTAATCGGTCCACCATATTTGCACGCTTTTACACAATCAATAACTTTTCAAACAATCTATAAGCTTAGAACTGTTACAACTCATTTAATTATTGTATGGCTTCATAACGCACTGTCAATGATACCAACCTGTAACACAAGTATTTTGATTTCGAAAACAGTAGATAAAAACTGAAAAAAATGTTAATAAACAAGTTAAGAGTACACCACATCTGTGTTGCATAGCAGGCTTTGCTGTAGATGCATGCAGAATTTCAAATATATCTTATTTAAATGCCGAGATGTTCCAGTGGGCAGATATAGACAGGAAATCATACAGAAACATTCTGCAATGAAAATTACGCTCAGCAAAATTTCATGGTAACTATCATCATAAACCATCATGTTCTTTTTAATATAGATATGAAGTTTCATCATTTTTCAAATTTAACATCTGCGGGAAAATGAAATCTTTCTGAGGATATCTTGCTACACGGTACATTCACATTTTTGTTCATTAAGTTAGGTGTTGAAATAATAAAGCTTTATTGTTAAAGGTGATTTTCCAATCTACTACTACCTCTTTTACCTCTATGAAAAAACATGTCACATATTGAAACTTAACTTTTTTACAAATTTAATTATTCTGTTATTTTCTCGTTGTCATCTTGGTTACCCAGAAGACCATATGTAAAATTATTTACAAGCCCTCAACCAAGTCCAATGGAGTGCATGGAACATATGGTGTATCGAACTCAGTGTTGCTTATAAAAATGAAATTTTATACAAACTTTCAAGTCTATAGTTTAGTTCGTTTTCACGGTATCGTGCGGATAGATAGACTGGCAGACAGAAATTACATTCTTCCTGGCACTCGAGTGATAGGCGTAACTAAATATAAACCAATAAATAAAATATTTATCATGAAATTATTCGCTATTCACTCATTTCATTCATTCACTTATTAAAAATAACGGCAGTGAATTATACGCCGTTCTCGTTCCAAAATCGGTGAAACATTACAAATACAATACTCTCGAGACAAAACTTATAACAAAAGCAATTGGGAGGAAAGAGAAGAACACTAGAAATAAGGCTCTTACACAACATGAAAACGTATATAGCAGCCCTGTGCAACAAAGCGCAATGAACAAGTGCAAGTTAGTTCGCAATTGAAGAGCGTACAGTGTCCTCACTTTAACTTGATGCAATCATTGCTAAGTGTACGTTGGAGTATGTAACAGCATTGTGTAATGCAGAGAATGGAAGAAGTGCAAGCTGGCACACGTTTGAAGAGCGTACAGTGTCTAACTTTAACTTAAAGCAACCATTGCTAAGTGTATGCTCGAGTATGTAACATCGTTGAGAAATGTACAGTATGGAAGACGTGCAAGCTGGCACACGGTTGAAGAGCGTGCGGTGTCTAACTTTAACTTAAAGCAACCATTGCTAAGTGTATGCTCGAGTATGTAACATCGTTGAGAAATGTACAGTATGGAAGACGTGCAAGCTGGCACACGGTTGAAGAGCGTGCGGTGTCTAACTTTAACTTAAAGCAACCATTGCTAAGTGTATGCTCGAGTATGTAACATCGTTGAGAAATGTACAGTATGGAAGACGTGCAAGCTGGCACACGGTTGAAGAGCGTGCGGTGTCTAACTTTAACTTATAGCAACCATTGCTAAGTGTATGCTCGAGTATGTAACATCGTTGAGAAATGTACAGTATGGAAGACGTGCAAGCTGGCACACGGTTGAAGAGCGTGCGGTGTCTAACTTTAACTTATAGCAACCATTGCTAAGTGTATGCTCGAGTATGTAACATCGTTGAGAAATGTACAGTATGGAAGACGTGCAAGCTGGCACACGGTTGAAGAGCGTGCGGTGTCTAACTTTAACTTATAGCAACCATTGCTAAGTGTATGCTCGAGTATGTAACATCGTTGAGAAATGTACAGTATGGAAGACGTGCAAGCTGGCACACGGTTGAAGAGCGTGCGGTGTCTAACTTTAACTTAAAGCAACCATTGCTAAGTGTATGCTCGAGTATGTAACATCGTTGAGAAATGTACAGTATGGAAGACGTGCAAGCTGGCACACGGTTGAAGAGCGTGCGGTGTCTAACTTTAACTTATAGCAACCATTGCTAAGTGTATGCTCGAGTATGTAACATCGTTGAGAAATGTACAGTATGGAAGACGTGCAAGCTGGCACACGGTTGAAGAGCGTGCGGTGTCTAACTTTAACTTAAAGCAACCATTGCTAAGTGTATGCTCGAGTATGTAACATCGTTGAGAAATTTACAGTATGGAAGACGTGCAAGCTGGCACACGGTTGAAGAGCGTGCGGTGTCTAACTTTAACTTAAAGCGACCATTGCTAAGTGTATGCTCGAGTATGTAAAATCGTACAACTGGTGTCAGGGAGAGGGACTGAAAGTAAATCCCTCTAAGACAGTAGTTGTACCATTCACTAGGAAAAAGAAACTAGAGTCTCTTTCTAGGCTGAAACTCGCATCCACACAGCTTGAGTGGTCAAAGACAGTCAAATATTTAGGACTGACTCTAGACCATAAGCTTACGTGGAATGATCATCTTAACAATATCCTGCACAGAGCAAAGTGGGCGCTCATGACGTCCAGGAGACTTGCAGGAATCTCATGGGGCGTAAAACCCCATATAGCACTATGGCTTTACAAAGCAGTTGTAAGGCCTCAAATCACTTATGGTTCATTAGTATAGTGGACAAAGGTGAATCAGGTAACTGCCAAAGCCAAGCTTGAAAGCTTACAAAGGCTTGGCACAATCTTTGCAACCGGAGCATTCAGGAGCAGTCCCTCAGCGACCCTCGAGGTGGCTTTAGGACTTCTACCTCTTGATGTCCATATAAAAGCTGAAGCGCGTAAGTCAGCTTATCGGCTGATGGTTGCTGGCTTGTGGAGGAATGGCGGCGCGTCTAACGCGAGCCATGGCGCCATCACTGAAGCTGTAAACCCAAGCGCTATTCTCGAAATGGTCTCCGACATAATGAGAACGGAGTTCGTATTTAATAAGCCATTCTCTGTTGACTTCTACTCCAGAGATGAGTGGAAATCGCAAGATAACATCCCAACAATAAGAAAAAGCTTTGTCTGGTACACGGATGGCTCGCTTATTAAGGGTAGAACTGGATATGGAGTGTTTAGTCAATCCCCTAGAACTGCCCTTTGCGGCAGTTTGGGTCGGAACTGCTCCATATTTCAAGCCGAAATCTATGGTATCCTAGCCTGTGCCAACCTAGGCCTCACTAGAGGGTACCAGGGAATGAACATCTGTATAATGTCAGACAGTCAGGCAGCTCTTAAAGCTCTTGACTCCAACAGCATCTCATCCAGGCTTGTGTGGGAGTGCTTTAACACTCTCTGCAAGCTTGGATCACGCAACTTTGTGCGTCTTGGTTGGGTACCGGGCCACACAGGCATAGGTGGTAACGAATGCGCCGACAGGCTTTCCAAAAGCGGAGCAAGCATGCCATACACCGGTCCAAAACCGAGTTGTGGTATAAGCAAGTCAGCCGCTTACCAAAGTATAAACAAATGGTCCAGGAAGACACACCGCTTGCAGTGGCAGAGTCACCAAGGACAAGCACTCGGCAAAAGACTGCTTGCTGATTCTAGCTCCGGCTTCACCAGATGGCTGATGGGGCTGGGCAGAGATCGGGTTAAGCAAGTGATTGCCTTGATAACTGGACACGGCCACTTCAGGAAACACCTAAACACTCTAGGTTTACGACATGAGGACTCGGAGTGTAGACTCTGCAATAAGTCTGAAGAGACTGCAAAACACATAATACTGGACTGTGAGAGACTGGGAGCAAGGAGAAGGGCTCTTTTCGGTGATAAACAACCAGGCGACGAACCAGATGCTAGTATCGGGGAAAAGCTTCTTAGCCTAATTAAGGGCACAAAGATAGGCTTACCCCTCTAACATCAAAGGGGCACACAATAAGCTCAGGTTGACGTGTGAGGATCTGTGAATCCACCCCAATACCCCAAAGAAAAAAAAAAAAAAAAAAAAAAAAAAAAAAAAAATGTTAAATCGTTGAGAAATGTACAGTATGGAAGACGTGCAAGCTGGCACACGGTTGAAGAGCGTGCGGTGTCTAACTTTAACTTATAACAACCATTGCTAAGTGTATGCTCGAGTATGTAACATCGTTGAGAAATGTACAGTATGGAAGACGTGCAAGCTGGCACACGGTTGAAGAGCGTGCAGCGTCTAACTTTAACTTGATGCAACCATTGCTAAATGTAGCCAGGATTATGCAACAGTTTTGTTCAATGTAGAACATGGCAGAATATTAAGTTGGCATAAGATTGCTTGCGGTGTCTAATTTTCACATGTTGCACACATATACTCCATGTAGATGTTCGCTAGCGTATATTACAGCATTTTTCAATGCGGAGCTGAATATCACAACTGTGTATACAAGTTCTTATCAATATATACGTGCGGCACTGCTGATCCCTTATGTGACCACTAAACTGCAACACAAGCTCTCCTGTTTAAATAATTTAAGCTAAGCAGAAACTCTAAAAGACACTCTAAAGCTAAGCATATCACCTAAGATATTGCGCTTGTACCGTTACAAGTTTCTGCCAATATTTTCGTACTTCACTGTTGATTGTTTATATAACCACTGAACCGCAACACAAGCAGTTCTGTGTATATAATGTTAGCTAAGCAGACACTCTAAAGCTATGTACAGGTATATCGCCAAAACTATTTTGTTTATACTGTTGTAATTATGCAGTGCTGATCGTTTTTCTGACCATGAAACTAATAAGCTTTTTGCTCTACTTTAAAAGAATAGAACTTGGCTTTATAACACTTTATACTTATCCCATGTAAATAATTACTTATTTAAATTTAAAAAATTGTAATGTTTATTGCTTTAATTTATGGAAATTATGAGTAACAAGAACAACCTAATTTAGAATAATTAAAACATTTACACCGTTGCACATTTGGTAAAGAATTAAGAAACTTTGTTTCACTGACCATAATATCTTAAAGTTATATACGTACTTCTGCTAAATTCCATATTCATTCCTGATTTAATAAAAGTATTCTGATTCCATACAAATAACAAAAGTACGGATTTTTAGTTGTCCACCTCTTATGTTTTTAGTTATAAAATATTACAGAGTTATATTATTACATTTTATTTATAAGTAGGAAAATTTGTTAACTACAAATGAAAAAAACATTGAAGAGATTTTCACCTATATTCCACTACATCACCTATTTTTGTTGTACGTTAACAGGATATACTTAGCAAGATATCGTGACTTCACAGGAGAGCTTGTGGTGCGGTTCAGTGGTCACATAAGCGATCAGCAGTGCATTACGTATATCTTGGCTGGAACTTGTAGCAGTACACACGCAATAGTTTCGGGTATATACATTCACTTAGCTTTACAGTGTCGGCTTATTACAAATTATTTATAGAGGAGAAGTTATGGTCCCATTTAGTGCTAGGGTAAAAAATTGATTTTAATATTAGCTAAAGGTTACAGAATATTTAAATTAAAAATTCAAAAAAAATTTTTATTTTATAATTGTTTACAAACTGGATTCAACAGGAACACAGTGAAAACATATTTTTTGTCAACGTCAGAAAAACAAGTTTTCAAAACTTTTCAACACACGGTTGTTTACTATTCGTTCCACGTTTCCTCGCACAGTTTGAGAAGGAAATGTATTTCATCGTACAGTATGTTATTACGGAAATAGTTCTCATATATTTATGATTAAAATAAAATAAATGTTGTTAATAAGACCCCTAAAATACTCAAACAGGTCATACAAGAGTAACGGTTTGTAATGTTTACTACTAATAAGAGCGACATATTTTTCTTCCTTCTTCCTTAAGATTAATTAAATGTTTAATGAATGCAAGTTGTTATTTGTGGAGATTATTAAATACACATCGTTTATACTGAAATATACTTTTAAAAAGTATTCTAAAATGTGATATATTTGACTTGAAAAGATTCGTAACCTCTAAAAATAAACACGCTTATTTAACATATGTTATAAGACTTTGAGGATATATATCTTATATATAAGCCAGTATCGCGACACACACACACACACACACACACACACACACACACACGTATTATATGTCAAAGTCTTTTATTAAATCAGGAATGAATATGGAATTTAGCAGAAGAACATACATAAGATATTATGGTCAGTGAAACAAAGTTTCTTAATTCTTTACCAAACGTGCAACGGTGTAAATGTTTTAATTATTCTAAATTAGGTTGTTCATGTTACTCATAACTTCCATAAATTAAGGCAATAAGCATTTCAATTTTTTAAATTTAAATAAGTAATTATTTACATGGGTTAAGTGTAAAGTGTTATAAAGCCAAGTTCTATTCCTTTAAATTAGAGCAAAAAGCTTATTAGTTTTTTAGAGTGTCTTTTACAGTTTTCTGCTTAGCTTAAATTATTTAAACAGGAGAGCTTGTGTTGCAGTTTAGTGGTCACATAAGGGATCAGCAGTGCCGTACGTATATATTGATAGAAACTTGATAGAAAAACGCTGTAATATACGTTAGCGAACATCTACATGCAGTATATGTGTGCAACATGTGAAAATTAGACACCGCAAGCAATCTTATGCCAACTTAATATTCTGCCAGGTTCTACATTGAACAAAACTGTTGTATAATCCTGGCTACATTTAGCAATGGTTGCATCAAGTTAAAGTTAGACGCTGCACGCTCTTCAACCGTGTGCCAGCTTGCACGTCTTCCATACTGTACATTTCTCAACGATGATACATACTCGAGCATACACTTAGCAATGGTTGCTTTAAGTTACAGTTAGACACCGCACGCTCTTCAACCGTGTGCCAGCTTGCACGTCTTCCATACTGTACATTTCTCAACGATGTTACATACTCGAGCATACATTTAGCAATGGTTGCTTTAAGTTACAGTTAGACACCGCACGCTCTTCAACCGTGTGCCAGCTTGCACGTCTTCCATACTGTACATTTCTCAACGATGTTACATACTCGAGCATACATTTAGCAATGGTTGCTTTAAGTTACAGTTAGACACCGCACGCTCTTCAACCGTGTGCCAGCTTGCACGTCTTCCATACTGTACATTTCTCAACGATGTTACATACTCGAGCATACATTTTAGCAATGGTTGCTTTAAGTTACAGTTAGACACCGCACGCTCTTCAACCGTGTGCCAGCTTGCACGTCTTCCATACTGTACAATTCTCAACGATGATACATACTCGAGCATACACTTAGCAATGGTTGCTTTAAGTTACAGTTAGACACCGCACGCTCTTCAACCGTGTGCCAGCTTGCACGTCTTCCATACTGTACATTTCTCAACGATGTTACATACTCGAGCATACACTTAGCAATGGTTGCTTTAAGTTAAAGTTAGACACCGCACCCTCTTCAACCGTGTGCCAGCTTGTACGTCTTCCATACTGTACATTTCTCAACGATGTTACATACTCGAGCATACACTTAGCAATGGTCGCTTTAGACATCGCACTTTAGAATACTTTTTTAAAAGTATATTTCAGTATAAACGATGTGTATTTAATAATCTCCACAAATAACAGCTATATACAACTGTATATAAGCATAAGCATAAGTAAATGTACGCTTTTTGGCCGAAGAGCTTTTAGACAAATGTATGTATATATTGTGATGGGGACACAAAAAAATCCTAGACCGCAAGTCAATTACAATTTCGTGAAATATTTGATATTTTACCAAAGTAGTCTTTTTACAGGCCAACATATTATAATTGTAACCATTACAAAAAGGTCTGCAAACTGTACGTGTTTTTTTGCGTATGAGAAACAATTTTAATACTTATTCAGTGCACCAGTAAGCTCCTAGGGAGTAAGAGGAAAAGTTTCAATGGGATCACAGGCAGAATAGATTAGAGATTATTAATTGAAGGAATAGTAGGAAAAGATTTGGTGACATAGCACATGTGATCACAAAAGTTTACGCAAAACAATATAACAGCTGATTATAACATGCAAATTAAAATGTTGACTTAATGTTTTATGTCTCATTTACAATGTAAGCAGCAGAAATGAAGAATGATGACTGTTCTTTTTCTATAAAAACCTACGAAAGGATTGGTATTAAACAAGGACAGCAGGAAAAGGACTGTTAATTAGTATGATTCTGTAAAGTAAAAGTAGTGGGCCCACGTTTTCCATGGTCCTTGTAGATGTAAACATGTTTTGTAGATTGATTTCTAATGTTTAGAATAATATTAAGCTGTTCCGAAACTTAATGGAAACCTTTTAAATATCATAGATCGTGGGAACGATGAAAGTACTACTATAGCAAAGGAAGAAGATTATTAAGGCCAGAAGCAGATGCGTTTTGACTGAAGCAGACTTTTACGTCAATAGTGCAGTCCTGCAATAACCGTGTCATGTAACGTCGAGCGTGTGTGCCGCTTGGATGCGTGACCGTTGAGTGATCCTGTCCTTGCAAGCACCACTGGTGGTGGTTCGGAAGTCACCTTTAAGCTGATGATTCCCAGATAAAGTGACAGAAAGGGTTTCTTAGCTCTAAATTTATCTGGTCAAACATGAAATTCTTTACCTTTCCTTTCAGAAGAACGTATATGTATATTTTCTTGATCGGGTCAACAATGCAAAAGCTACTATGACACCGAGAATAGACTTAGACCGGAACAAAATTACAAGGTTTGAAAGTATATAATTTTTAACGAAAAAGGTTTATTTCAGTCCGAGTATTTGTAATTTTTTAATCGGTGCAAGATAAACTTTAATGTGACGTTAGAAACACAATTGGTCCATCCAAAAATGTTTCTCCGCACATTGAACTTCAAATAAGAGGTGATGACAGTTTATTCCGCTTTCGCACATCTTTCTTTCAAACGAGCTCTGAAATAATAGTATAATAAATATGTCTACTTCCAAGTCTAAATTATTATAGGGCTCCATCATAATTATATTACATCATAGGTGCTTTCACAAAGATTATTACTCCTGTCTGTCCAAAAACATTTCAGTGTTACTGAAATTGTTAGAGCTATTTATTCAAATATTATGGAATGTTGTAGAGAAAGTTGTGTATTTAATTGATACTCAAAAAATTACTTTTTCATACTCCGATTTCTGGAGCCGAAAATTGTTCTTTAAATCTTTCATTATTCTGAAGTAGAATATCTTTCTGAGACCATCACTTATTTTCAAGAGTGTTTATTATGCCATATAAAAAAGGACATGGTCTTCATGTAAATTTTGATCATTAAAAAGTGGCGTTCAAGCCAGCTGGTAACTGCTAGATGTTATATAAAAGATTTGTTCACAGGTATTAAAAAGGAACTAATTTTAAAGAAAAGTTATTTCAGAACCCCTAATATTACGGATTCTGAAACAATATTATGCCGTGGCTTGTACTTGATGTTTTGAATACACCTTTATTTCTTATGGGTCCTTGACTAAACACAGTATGCAAAACTCAGATGTAAAGATTTGTATAGTAAATTAATGTTTAAATTTTATCAAACAAAATGGTGTGATATGAAAATATTTAAAACGTTTCATTAAAAGTAATGATTTACATTATTCTCTTTAGCACAACGAAATGTCAGTGTAAAAGAATAAAGAAAGAAGAATTATCTACTACATTGCGCAGAAGAAATGTACAAAAGACACCAAACCCCACAGCAGAGGTATTTGGTTTATTGCAGAACAATCCCGTGAAGTCTCTGAAATGCAATAAACACCACATAACCCTCTTGCATTCCGTTACAATAAAGTTTCTCCTGCGTTTACTGACACAGTTAGTAATATTTCACACATTCAACAAGAAGAATGTTAGACAATGTTATTTATTATTCTTCAAATAATTTTGTTCTGTATAGTACATAAAGATAAATTATCAATTTAAATATTATATACTATTTTGATATTTAAGACCAAATTAAAAATAGTATATTATATGAGGAATTTGTATCTCATACTATATTTTTATAAATTGTGTAACCGGTTCCATTCGCTTTAACTTTGAAAGAACATGTAAATGGGAACATATTAACTACATAGAAAACGTTATATAATTATATGTATCGTTTCAAACGGTATATTCGGGTAGGCATAAGAAGATCCATATACAAAGAAATGAACTTGTTTAGAAGAACAAACCTTTCTCAACTGATAATATACCCTCTTCCCCACAGAGTATATTATTATAAAAAGCATACCATTGTATAGAAAGCTTACGTACTAAATGTGACAAACAATTGGATGGTCAGTAAAACGATTTTCGTCCTTACAGTAACCAACAATGAACAATAATTTTAAAACATTAATCGATCTGTTTAGACCAAAGCTTATTACAATAATAATGTAATATTGTGTATAACATTTATCTACCTTATTTGACATATTTTCGAAACTCATGGCCGAATAAAAATGGTACTTACTAAGATTTGGTGTGAGGAATCAGTAATAAATTAATCAATGAATTTCAGTAAAACTTCAGCTATAGATATTTATGAGGTTTAATGTTTAAGTGAGTAACTTCCAATTTACATATGCATACGTAAAAATGTATACACATATAAATCCTAGAGAGTATCAAAATAATATTAAATAGTGGTGGAGATCATATAGAACTAAACGTATTCTCCACTCCAAGTTCGAACTACGTCACTTGCTCATTTCCATAAGTAAAGTGTGTTTAAATGTTTGTCTGAATTCTCACATGTTGTCAGCCAGGGGAGCGCGTGTTGCGATACACTGGCAGTTTATTGGGCGTCAAGTTTCCTTAGCTTATCTGCAGGTAACGTTATCTCACGCTACAACCTATCACGCAAAGCTTCTTACTTCGTTGGAGTAAGTACACAGATCGTTTTTAGCAAAGTTTAACAGCTTGACATACAAGTGACGCAGTGTCTATTATTGGCACGAGTTGTCTATTTCTTTCAACTCTGCTAGCGAATCTACTTGGCCATAAATGATAATACTTTGGCTGAAATTATTAGTCTAATACGAGGATGGACAACACTGAACACCTTGTTCACGCAATATTTCAGTCGATAGTTCGTGTAATGAAGACGATAAAAAAGATTTACACTGTATAGTTTAGAAATATCATATATTTGAATATATATATATATATATATATATATATATATATATATTACCCTGTTCTAACATTGTATATAGAGGTCTATATTATATCTGAATTAATAAACGTGGTTGGCAGAATTAAATACCTTTTTAATCTTTTTAAACCTTTTTAAATTTACTCATTAGTAATATCAATTTATCAAATATATTTTTGGAGTAATAAAGAGAAAAATCTAAGCTTATTACTCAGGTAATTAACTCGTCTGGAAAATTCTTCTGATTACGGTAGTATTTAATTTCTAATTCATTTACTTATCTGAGCACATGTACCACCATACCATAACATTCAGACTTCCTCCAAGCTATGTTTACCCTTCCTTTACTTTGTTTCTTTAGTGCATTATGGCACAATATCCGTTTCAACTTGGCGCTAACACGATTTTATTGCAAGCGAAAACAACCTGATTATTTAACATTTTCTATCCCAGACTGTATTACTTAAATCGTTTATTTCAACTGTTTAAACCAGAAATTAGAAGATGTTTAATTGTCCCGACAAAAGCAGCTAAAATTGGTCAAGCCGTTTTTCTGCCTTTTTGTATCGTCTGATTTTATAATGGCTACCGTATTGTTTAGTAAGTTTAATCTAATTCACGCAAAGGTTGGGTCAACGGTTACGATACGTATTTTTATGCTTCTTATAAGAATATTAAATTTGTACAAAGTTGATTGAGTGAATATTCTCGAAAGTTACAATAAGGAAAGAAACCTTATGTTGTCAGAAAAGGTGTAAACACTATAAAGAGGCTACTAAATGTGCAAGTAACTTACTACACTAAAGTTTATACAGGGTATCACAAAACCCTCTGGACAGACCTTGTGGTATTGTTCCTTGGGGGGTCGAGACAAACATACAATGTGCTTATTTTTAACTCTCTCTCCCTTTTTTTATTTGTATTACAAAATACTATTGTATGTGAATACTAGATGTTCATAAACTTTAATCAAAACTGGTATGGATTTGGTAACCTTATGGAATAATAGTTAACTTATGATTATAAATGAGTTCCCTTCCTACAAAGGCATTGCTGTAAAAACACTCTTTAGGACAAGTACTCTGAATTTTTCATCGATGCATATTCTAGCCTAGAGTATTAGGCTAGAATGTACATGAGCATGGTACGTGGAATAAATGTAAAAACTTGTAGAGTATTTCTGAATCCAATGTTTCTCCAAACCAAAAACTAATGTTTATACATATACCAAAGGTAATAATTTATTAACAAAGCGATAGATGTTTTACAAAAAGGGGTAAGAGTGTTAAAAACAGTATTATTGATCAAAATGTTTGGGATCTTTAGGGCTGGAAACGCTTTGCTAAGTATTAACAAAAAGCCATGCAATTGACCAGTTTTGAAGTTAATTGGTGAATAAAGGATACAATGTTTTATACATACCAATTCTGGGTATCTTAAATATATAAATATTATATGTTATATTATTATTTCAGCCGAGGAAGTGATTGCGATATAAAAATATTTAACAAGGACAGTTAATGTAAGCCATTGAATTGAAGTAATATAGTAGTAAGAGAAAGGCATATAGGTGCAGGTTTTAACACATCAGGAATGAATTTGTAAATGATACATACCTTTAACCAAATTGTCAGTCAGATAATGATTTGGGCTGCTCAGAAACAGTGGATTCCTCAAAAGTGGGAATTACCTTATACCGAAATATTAAGAGGTGAGAGCTTTATTTAGACTTTATTTATTTATTTACGGACAACCCATTTTAACAAAATATAGTACAAAGTTACAATGGCTAATATAGATAAGCTGCAACACAAAACAGTAATATTAACAAAGTACTGTAGTATGATAATAGATACAAAACAACCTAAGATGAATTAATACATGTAAGATGCAAAAGTCCAAATGAATCAGCAAACAATAAGAGGTAACAATAATAAACTATGAAAAATAACATGATGACTAACAGACAAGAAGGCAATAAAATATGAAAGAGCTAACAATGATCAACTATGAAGAAATAAAACAAAACCTAGAATATCAACAAACGAAAGAGAAAAAAAAACACAACTTTTAAACATTATAATAAATAACAATGATAAATAATTTATGAACAATGAAACATAAATAAATAACAAATGAACAATTTGGTACTAATGAGCAGTGCAAGCAAGCAGAAATAGATATGAATCAATAAATTTTAAACCGCGATTAAGGACAAAATAGTTAATATACTGTATTAAAAAAGATAGAAATAAAATAAGTATCAACAGTAAGAAGCGTTAAATAAAGTGATTACAAGCAATAAAGAAATCTAAAAATAATAATAATAAATTAATAGTAATAACAAATAACTACTATACGAACATAAAAAACAATGCATATTTTACATGGAGCCTTCCTTTCTTAATCTTCCATGGAGAGCAGTTGGTTAATCTGTCTCTTAAACGATACAGCACCAGTGTTAAAAATGTCTAGTTCCAGTGGTAGGGTATTCCCAAGCGTCTGGATCCGGACCATCGTGCTGTTCCTTTCGTAGTTTGTAGAGTAATGCAGTCTTGCAAACAGGTCACTCGATCTTGTACTGGCAGGAACGTGGAACCTTAACCGCTCCAGTAACTGAGGGCAGTTGAGATCTCCATTAACCAACCTATATAAAAACACCAGATCAAAAATTCTTCTCCTCAAAGCAAGTGGTTGAAGGCCAATTTCAGCTGCCAAAGAGTTCACAGGGACATCAGCATAACGATGACCCAGGCGATAACCAACTAAGCGGATTAAACGAGACTGAATCGATTGGAGTCTGTCTTGGAGATATTGTTGATTAGGAGACCACACAACTGTGCAATATTCCAGGTGAGACCTAACAAGGCAACAATATAGAGTCTTTAACGCCAAAGGAGCTTAAGAGGAATGTGTGTGAGTATACTCAATCAAGTAATATTTAATACCCAGAATAATAGGTAATTAATCATTATAATCCTCTCATAAACATTGTTAAAACTTTTAACGTGTTTAATAAAAAGACACAAAAGAAGGAAAAAATACAATATTTTGCATGTAAATTGTTACAAGTTGTCAGTCATGAGAGGACGCTTTCTGGGGCAGCCAGATTATTCGGTGTCAGGTTTCCTTAGCTTATCCGAAGGGAACAATGTTATCTCCCGCTACATCTTACCTTACAATACCTCCATCTGATATGTAAGTGTATATCCTATTAATATTATTAAAATGAGAAAAATTGTGAAGATGTTTGGATGCTTGATATTCGATCACATAAAACCCAGAGAGCAAGTTTGGCATGTACATTACTTAGATATAAGAATGAAATACAGGCGTATTTTAACCAACAAATACTCTTAATAGTAATTGAAAGAAAATTATTTTAATCTGGAGATAAGGAAGATTTTTAACAGCTAAGTTATTGAATACAATGTGTAACGTAGTTTAGTTCAGTATTTTGCATAAATAAATAAAAGCTGCCATAGTTTCATCCATATAGTAACGATAAGTAAAGAGTAGCATCTAATTTTTGCTATAGATAACAGCAATGACGAATTTGAACCATTTAGTGTGTTGTGTATTTTAATTAATGAACAAAACTGTGAAAATGTACATGTAAGGTACTAGAAAATAGTTTTCCTTTACATTGTGGAGGGCATACTCACAGTAACTGAAGGAAAAATGAAGAGACCGCGCACTAATATTTTTAAAGGAAACATTTACTCCGTGAAAACAAATTTGAGGGAATAAACGAGTACAGCGAGCCCGTGGCAATTGGAAGTACAAATATATGAACTATATACAATATGCAATTTTTTTTGTCAAAAAACAACCATGGATGCTGTGGATCCGCTTTGCACTAACGAGAGATACGATACTGATTAGGTACATACAAATTCAATAGAATTTCTACAATAAAACAAGGATGAAGTAGCCTACAGTGATTGGAAATCAAGGCCACAAACATTACTGTATAAGGTTTACAGATATTCGTATTTAGAAGAATGAATGTCGAGTGTACAAACAAAAACAGTAAGTTTAGTGGCCCACAAAGTAGGCATGTATTTTCTTTTACGAAATCAAACTAGTAAATCTGTATAAAAAGTTCATGTTCGTGTGTTTGCTCCCGTAGGTCTTTTCAGGCAGTATTTTGTGAACCTTTTACGTACAGTGGATAATTTGTATTTCATTTTATATTTGTTGAAGAACAGCCTGATCTCCTTTTTTAGCCTTATTTTGTCTGTCCTCAAGGACCACTGGCATGGATCCTGTGAGACAGAGTAAGTGGGAGAGATGATAAAGAAAAAGGCCGCTGATAAAAAAGCAACGTTCACAGACAGGAATTGAACCTGCGCTATCTCTAACTCAGATCTAAAGTTCGAATATGAGACCGCTTGGTCATAGGTAATTCGTATTCAGCAATATAGATCTATTGAAGAATATGCTACAGGCGGAAGTTAGGATTTTTCACTCTACTCCTATATCGTAAGTAGGTTAGTAAAGTCGGTAGTGACACTTTTTGACTATAGTAGACTTCTTAGTCCAACGTACGTGTATATACATTGGTCTTATAAGCAATTCTATAAGATTTAGTATGAACAATCACAGAGCTGTTACAGTGAAAAATAGACAAATTCAATTCTTTCCATGCTATTTCACACAGAACAAATTTTGTGATAGTTTCCCCTTGAAAGATATAAAAAGTCTGCCTACGTACCAAAATTAAAATGTAAATCATCTCTGCCAATCTGACCAGCCTCATCAATATGCGTTGGAGTTGAATGCTATTAGGTTTAATTAATATATAATATTTATTTAAATATATAACAGTTGGAAATAAAGTTAATATTTCGTCATATTAAATGGTCCGTTTGAGATATATTTCTAACTTACCTGTACATTTACATTTACAGTGTGTAAATGTAAACATTCTCTATCTATGTATCATCAAAGATTACGGCCATAATTCTTAACCAAACTTGGTTTGAGCCAAGGGAGATGGAGTTCCAGAATTAAAAGCTATTTCTACATGGCTACGCATGGATGGATTTAAGCCAAATTGACATGAATGTGTTGTAGAATACTATGAATGTTCTACATCAAATAGCACAAATAATCCACCTGAAAATTTTAAATCAAAGATAGTTGTTCAAGACCTTTTCAGGTAAAGAAGCGGAGGCCTAGTATCAAGTCTGTAATACACATACTCCATGGTACACTTACTCTGAACACCTTGTGATTGGATCGATTTTAATAAATTATTAATCTATATGAAGAATTTAAAGTAAGCAATGATTTTTGGCGTCCTTTAGGCAATGGGCATGAGCCCAATGGTACAAAAACCTTTATATTCACAATTTTATTATAAACGCTTTGTGATTGGATAGATTTAAAACACAATTTGTATGAAAATGTTATAGCACAAGTTAGAGGAGTATGCTAACAAGCCATGTGTTACGTAACAGTTTTTTCAGAGATAGCAAGAAAAGTTTAAAGTCTATAGCTCATGTCAGACTCGAGATGTTTGGAGGACTGGTAGACAGACAAAATCATACAAAAAAGAACTATTTCAATCCTCCAGGCAAGTAAAAGAGAAATTGTACCAGCCCAGTTTCAACTCAGTGAGTTGTGAGTGAATTTGGTTTCAATAAAACTCAGCCAAATTCCATGTTTTCCATGCCAAATGTATACACACCATCATAGAACTCTTGTTTACTTGTGCTGAAATAAAAATCATGCAAAGTGTAAAGCCTAAAAATGAATTATTTTCGTGACATCTTGTACCTTCAAACATCGTATTCATTAATTTTTGTTTCATAAGAGAGTGTTTAAATAATAACAGTTCTATTGAAATAGGAAAGGACTACAAAGCAAGAGTGTGCTGGAATTAAATCTTGTCACCATCTTCTAAAATTTACTTTCCATTCTATATTTTTCATTTTACTCTTTCTATAGAAATATCAAAAATAAAAATCTCATATGATTGGAGCTAGTTAGTTCACACATTTATTTATTTTAATATTTTGTTTCAACACGGTTACCAAGTAAGACCAATGTAAAAATGTAACTTCCAGCAATAACTCTCAGCACTTTTTCATATAAAAATAAAGCTTAATGGAAAATTTTTCTATGAGTCAGTTCGTTTCGAGATATCGTACGGACAGTCAGTTAGACAGTTAGACGGACAAACAGACAGAAATGAAATGCTTTAAGCCTCTGAAGTGGCGGACTTCACTAACACTCATTCAATTATTTATAGAAAAGAATTATAATTATTTTTAAAACATCGTAGTGAAGATTCGGAAAGAACCGGGAGCTGGTAGAGGCCAGAGGGTTCTAGAGAATGGAAGCTTCCAGAAAACAGGAGCTGCCAGAAGCCGGTACCTGGTAGAGATTGATTCGTACAAGAGACTGAACCTGCTATAAGCAAGAAGCTACAAGAAGCCGGGAGGCCGAGAGTTAGCAGAGACAAATACCTGCAAGATACCTTGTTAGCATGGAATGGTCAGGCGCTACGAGGTTCTGGAGGCTGTGAACTCCCAGACGCCGAGAGGGGCTAAAGGCTACGTAGCAGAGGCCGGGGTCTGCCTGAATCCGACAAGTCGTAGTGGCTCAGAGCTTCAAAATGCCTAAAACTACCAAAGGTTGAAGATCTGCCAGACACTAGGCACTTCCGAATGCCATGATTTGTCAAGGATTAGAAATTTCCTGAAAGCTCACGGAAACCGAGAGGTGCTAAAGGGGCTGCTAGACATCGAGGTTTATCAGAGCCTGGGAGGTCCTAGAGGCTGAGAGCTCTCTGAGCCTGGGAAGTCCCAAAATCATTGAGCTGACAGAGGCCGGAAGCTCTCAGAACGCAATAGCTTAGAGTGTGACAGAGTTAGTTTAATGTACATTCTAGTGAATTTTATGGAACCACGTGTTTCAGCGACGTAATATTACTACACTAGGCTTACGAGCTGCAACAGAAATGTATGTAAATCTTGTGGCTTATGTTAGTTTCTTATACTCCAATATTAAGGGTGCCTTCAGAATTGCCTTTAAAAGTAAAGTCCAATTATTCTGATTATTCTGATATGGATCAGGAGGTCCAATACTTTGAAGACACAAGTGAATTTTAATTGCGTCTAAATTGATAAATGCACTGTAGTAAAATGTGATTTAAAAGAATCAAGATTTTTTCAGTAATGTATCAAATATTCACCTGAAAAGTATCAATATTTCATAACAACCAAAATTTAATACGGACGTGTTTTTTTAACTCAGTAGTTGACTAATCCATAGCATGATAATTACGTAGTAAATGACAAAAAATGTGCCAAAACAGTGGAAATTTAAAAACATATGAGATTATCCATTTGTGTTATAAGAGTTAATTAAAAAGAAAGCACATTATTTAAACGATATAATTAATCGGGTTTTTACGTCTCCACAGGATCTCATTTACAGGACACTAGGACCACTCAACCCAACAAAATACGTTAACTGACAAAAAGTTTTGTATATTACCTCTTTGAATAGAATATTTGACGCATGGGACAAATATGTGTGTATGTGTGTGCGCGCGTATGTACAAAAAGATACATTGTACACAATATATATGTTAAAACGTACCATCATAAATGTATTATTTTATGGAGGAATTTAGTAGTTTTAGGGTTATTTAGTATCCAAAGATAATTCATTAAAAATTATTACAAATAGATCATGGCTATTCATATAGTTTCAAGATTTAGAATTAGTAGTCTTTATGCCATATTTTCATATTACGAATTTGCTCAGAGTAACAAGTCTGACAATAAAATAATAAAATTAAGAGAAGAAAAGGGATTTTAAATGAAGACTCGTCCTTGCTGTTGTTGTTGAAGCCGGTTAATGCAGTGTTGGCATTCTGTAAAGGACTAGCGTGAAATTAGCTGTCTCTCCTGAACTGTGACGTTGATGATGATGCCTAACTGCGTGCTGAAAATACCTCACTCGTTCTCTCTTCAAATGAAATAATTATTCTATTTTTGTACTCAACACTGGAAATTTAAATGTTGAAAGTAACAACAGTTCATTTATTGTAATTGTATGAAATCCCAAAATTAAGTATTTGTTCTTAGTTTCACCTACTGGACGGTGTTTACGTAAAATAATACACTTAAAGGCGTAATCACGATTACACTCATTATTATTACGAATTTGAACCAACATTGGCATCGTACTGATATATTTAAATTTGAATGTTTTATAGTTCAAGTTCGTTATTAAGATCAACCAGATCAAAGGGTGGGACTCTGTGATCGGAACAGGTTTCTGCCCGTCAATCTGGATGACGTAAGTAGGCTATGACATGGATTTGAACCTTAGTCGTATATCGTTGAACCGTTGGTATCGAGTTTCTATTGAAAAATTCTATCAGGAATTCAGAAATTACTTATCATTAAAGAGGTTTTCACACTATCATTGTGAACATTTAATATATTTATTAATTTTGACAAAAAATTGTTGTGACTACTTTATGAACAACTCGTTTCGTAACAATTATTCTAAATTAAGTCCTTCTTGGCTTAAAACTATACGACGCAACTGTAGCGAAGTCTTATGAATATGGATCGAATTTAATAAAAAAATGGATAGATGTTATATGACCGGAGTCTCAGGACATATCAGTTTTACACTTAAAGTCATAGGTTTGTTATGGATGAATATATTTTATTGGTATGAATATTCTGCGTTAACTAAAATATGCCATGGAAGGGTGCGAAGATCTTGAATATGCCATTCAACAAAAATTGACTGGAGGATTCTTATATCAGATTTTAACTGCGGACACTTTGTCACTTAGTAGGGCCTGCAGTGTTTTAACATGTATTATTTCAGAGCTGAAATAAGCTTGTAAGTATAATTTACTTAACATTTAATGGATACATGATTTCAAATAAAGTTTGTGTGAAAATGTCATCTATCAATGAATATCTATTCAAGATATAATAGATTTAGATTTTTTAATAGCTTTAGAAACATTTAAATCCAGCAATAGGGTCTTCACAGATTCTAAGATTTACTATATCCTTATGATTCTTGAGATCAAAGCTTCAAGAAATTACTTATGTCTCGTAACCGGAACCTTAAAATCCAATTAATTAGCAAATTTGGCTGTGTCTGGTGCTATGTGTAAATAAATTATATCAGAATATGTTATTATTTAAGATTGTTATAAATACGAGTATATTATATCTGATGTTTAAAGTAAGTTACAAGTAATTACTTCCATTATAATTTTAATTATTACGAGTAATAGAAGTAAAACGTATTTTTTTGTACATAAAACTATAAATACATGCTAAAGTATAAATATTCATTAAAGATTTAATTTAGTGTAATACGCCATGGAGTGGAAAGTTTTTCAATATGGTGAAGAAGATTGTGTGGAGTTGGAACATTGGGAAAGAATCAAAAGTATTGATGTATAAATCTTATTTTCAACAATTTTATTATATGGAGCAGAGATGTGGACGTAGACTAAAAATGATTTAAGCAGATTGCAAGCTGCAGAAATGAGATTTTTAAGAGGGATAGAGAAGACTACAAGAAGACATAGAATAAGGAACGAAGTAACAAGAGAAAGATTGAAGGTAGTTTCACTGCAAGAGACAATGGAAAAAAGAAGATTACAGTGGATGGGGCATGTGAAGAGGATGGGAGATAATAGAATGCCTAGAATAGCACTGGAGAAGGAGGAAAGAGGAAGAAGACCAAGAGGAAAACCGAGAAGAAGATGGGAGGACCAAGTGTGGAAAGACATAGAGAGAAGGGGACTACAGAAAATACAGGTGGAGGAAGAGGAGACCTGGAATGACAGACAAAAGTGGAGGAGGCTGTGTACGACGACCCGTGATAACGGAAACGTCGGATGATGATGATGACGCCATGAGACACCATTTCCTTTCATTGTAATTGTATGAATTATTTTAATTAATTATTATTATTTAATTAATACATTTTTTTCATTGTAATATATTTTATACTTATCTCTTAATTTAAGAAAAATAACTTTAATTTCATCAACATTTTTATCTAGGTCTAGATAAAACTTGTGTTAACCAACAATCTTCACCGCAAGAATCTTTTGAATATATTCAATTGTTCGTAATTTCACTGTTTTAATAGTACTCGTTCCAGCCTTACCTGTAAAACAATTTAAACAAAATAATTATTTTAGTATAATCCAGATAAACTAAAAAAGCAAACATTAAAGGAATGCACGATGTAAACACGATTTTAAAAGGTCAACAACCGGCCAAATGACTCGCGAACAACGACGTTAGCTTCTCCCAGCTGCAACACGTGGTTCTTTGTCATGAAATACATCAATTTAACATCATTAACGTCTCATTGATAGAAGTCAATTGTTCATTTCATTCTGCATACATAATATACAATCTGAATATTTAACACCGGACAATTTACCTAGAAAATGTACACGTTTTAAATCGAGTGTAACGGAATGTACTAATACATCGAAACGCATACAAAGCAGAAAGTGACAGACTTGGGAAAGATTAAACGTAATTATTGTGCTATTAAAGCCGCTCAATTTGTTTCTAACTTGGAATGCTAACGTGCACCAATGAAGTACCCATAGTATGGCGTATTGTCTAGCAGAAATATTCACCTTGAGCATTTTACCACAAAGAAACTGTCTATTCGTGCTGCGTGACTGACTGGTACTGAGCATGGAGTGCCCAGTCACGAACCGCGTATGTAGAAAAACGGTCTCATTATTTACACTGCAACCAGTGGTTTCATTAACCGTAGATAACATAACACGCAGCCTCTCTAGCTCAGCCTTGGATGTGGGTAAACATCCCTTGACACATGCCAAGCAATCGGGGCCCAAGTCCCGACCAATTACCTTAACAGTGTCGTCCATCCGATTACTAACTCTACTTGGCGAAACGTGACATTCCTGGGTTCAGAGGAAACAAGCTTTATACCCATCATTTCCTTCTATCACGCTGTAGGTGGATAAGAATGTAGTTCATAAAAATAGTTGGACATGAGTGTGAATAGACCGCATGATGATAAATAAATAAATAATAATTAATATACATTTCACAAATTTACAGATAACTCTGTTATACGGATCTTGTCTGAAAATTATTGGAAATGGAATCGTTTCTTAGATAAACTATATTAAAAAATACTATTTTACTCAGAACACCAAGTTTATTTTTTAGACCTTCCTTTATTGAAAACCACTATAGCCCTGTTATGAAAATTTCAAGTATTATGCCCCTTATATTATCTACCACCGACACATTACATGAAATAGAGTCATTTGTAAAATTAGCCCGAAACACTAAAGAAAGCATCCTCTGCACTAATATATTCAATAAAACTTACTTTTAACAGATTTTTAACGTATTATTTTGAAAATCAGATGCGGAAACGATAAAAAATTCTTAGACGTGCATTTTACTCAAGATTACATTCGTAAGTTATAAGTCAAATTAGCGTTAAGTTTCACATTGTGTAAAAAAGTCAAACTATTTTATAAAACAATAAATATTTAATACTTATAGCAAACATTTGCAGTTTAAAGATTTATTAGACTCTTAAAAATTTTAATAAAAGAATTTAAATGTAAATTTCTGTTAACACTTTTAACAGCTATGGAAGAATGTAAAGTTAATCTCGTCAGTCAAAGTTTAAACTTGGTGGCGAGAAACTTTAATTATTTGAGGTGGAGCCAAGATCAATCAGGGGTACAAAAGAGTGTTTACAAGTGTAGCTACAAGCAATTTCCTCTTCCTTTTATGTATAATTGAAGTAACCTTTGGGGAGTTATTTGATTAAAAGAAGATTGTGCTCAAGGGTGAGGAAATCGAATATACAGTCCTACTAGTTAATTTCTCATTTTAAATTCTCTTTAGTTAAGTTTAGAACCTTCATCATTAAAACAAAAGTGTAAATATTAATTACATTTACTTATAACATTTCAAATCATCAAATATTAAGAACAAAAACCTTTTTGAAAAGTCTTACATAAATTACACTACCATTTTTTTTACTGAGTTAAAAAAAGGAAGAGAGTTCACATTTCGACCGATTTTATGTAGGACCAGCGATTTGTTAAAACTACTGATCCTATCTTTATGAACGATTTTGAGGATTTGATGAGTATCCGACCACCAAGTCGCCTTTAGGTCTTACATATAAAACCATATGGGGAAGCCAGAAGAAGTAAATAGCAGAGATGCGGGTTTCTTCCATTTTCTCACCTCAACAATCATGGAAAACATCAATTTTTATTTTTGGTTATGGAATAACGTTCTTGTTGATGGTAATATAAAATTCCTGTAATAACGGAACAGAATTGAGTTGGGAAAATGGAAGTATTAAAATTATTTTAAGTTATCTCAGTCCTCCAGTCTACGTTGAAGTTACAGACAATACTCATCTAGGGGTACTATAAACGTATAATATAACAACGAGATGGAGAACTTTATCGAGATATTTTTTACAATGACCGTAACTTATCTTTCAGATTTCTGGAAACTAATCGATTTTTATAGTAACGATCGGGGCCACGTCCCTGTTCGAGGCAATGCGAATCCCTATTGAAGCAATAAGGCAAGATTGAGGGCAAAGATTGAATTCTTTATCACCATATGCTTATCTCAGAATTCCTGTAAAATGTTTCTCAGTTTACATCTGCGTTACAAATTCTACCTATTGATTTTTAAGCCTATTAATTCTACCTCTCGATACTCGTTGTTATTATTATGATGTAAAGTACTAAATCGTGTTTATGCTGGGTCTCCTAATCTCCTAACAAACTTTCTACATCTATTTGTCTAACTTCAAAAAACTAAGATTATGAAATATATTTTTTTGTATCAAAATCGAGTAACCATTTTTTTCTCGCAATTCTCATATAAGAACATAAATAAAAAAGTTTTCTGACTATCTAGTCCTGATATAAGTGTAATCGCAATATTCTCAACGAATCATTTTATTAGAAAATATATTGATAAAAGTATTACTCTCACATAATAAACATATTATGTCTTTTTTATGTAAGGACAACTATATAAAATGATCATCATTTTTAATATACTTTTCATTTTCTCCTTATATTACCCAAGCTCAGACTGGATTAACAGAGGTCGTTAAGTGGACGCTCTCCCGGTAATGAGTAATTTCTTGCGATAAGCTGTGTGAAGAAAAGTCTATAGGTCCAAGTAATAGACAAAACACAAGCTCAGACTGGATTGACAGAGGTCGTTAAGTGGACGCTCTCCCGGTAATGAGTTCTTTCTTGCGATAAGCTGTGTGAAGAGGAGTCTATAGGTCCAACTGAAAGTAATAAATAAAACACAAGCTCAGACTGAATTGACAGAGGTCGTTAAGTGGAAGCTTTTCCGGTAATGAGTTCTTTCTTGCGATAAGCTGTGTGAAGAGGAGTGTATAGGTCCAACTGGGAAGCTTTCCCGGTAATGAGTAATTTCTTGAGATAAGCTGTGTGAAGAGGAGTCTATAGGTCCAACTGAAAGTAATAAATAAAACACAAGCTCAGACTGGATTGACAGAGGTCGTTAAGTGGAAGCTTTCCCGGTAATGAGTTCTTTCTTGCGATGAGCTGTGTGAAGAGGAGTCTATAGGTCCAACTGAAAGTAATAAATCAAACACAAGCTCAGACTGGATTGACAGAGGTTGTTAAGTGGAAGCTTTCCCGGTAATGAGTAATGTCTTGAGATAAGCTGTGTGAAGAGGAGTCTATAGGTCCAACTGAAAGTAATAAATCAAACACAAGCTCAGACTGGATTGACAGAGGTCGTTAAGTGCAAGCTTTCCCGGTAATGAGTAATTTCTTGCGATAAGCTGTGTGAAGAGGAGTCTATAGGTCTAACTGAAAGTAATAAATAAAACACAAGCTCAGACTGGATTGACAGAGGTTGTTAAGTGGAAGCTTTCCCGGTAATGAGTAATGTCTTGAGATAAGCTGTGTGAAGAGGAGTCTATAGGTCCAACTGAAAGTAATAAATAAAACACAAGCTCAGACTGGATTGACAGAGGTCGTTAAGTGGAAGCTCTCCCGGTAATGAGTTCTTTCTTGCGATAAGCTGTGTGAAGAGGAGTCTATAGGTCCAACTGGGAAGCTTTCCCGGTAATGAGTAATTTCTTGAGATAAGCTGTGTGAAGAGAAGTCTATGGGTCCAACTGAAAGTAATAAATAAAACACAAGCTCAGACTGGATTGACAGAGGTCGTTAAGTGGAAGCTCTCCCGGTAATGAGTTCTTTCTTGCGATAAGCTGTGTGAAGGCGGACCAAATACATCAGACTTACTCTACTCCGACTGTGTGACTCTGTGTGATTGGTTTTGCACTTCATTCGGTTAGAATTATGTAAATCCCTTACAGTTAAATAATATTTATTTGAAAATTATTTTATGACTTCTTCGTATTTGAACGTTGATCAAAGAACAATGTTTGCACTGAGTTGTGATAACTTCAAATTAATTATTGTGGTGTCGAGAAACAGCCATTAAAGAGATTTTGTATGTATTATTAGTGTTATTAATATCATTACATAATGTTTAACAACAACATATAGCTAATAAAAAAATATATATGTACTATATTAAACACTATTAATTAATTAATATTTTAATTTAATAATCTGAAATTGATATTTATTAAATGTCATAATTAAAATTATTAAAATAATTGCATATCTCACAGGTATATGAATTTGTAATGCCTTAACTTTTCTATTTGAATTATGTTTTTCGTGGTTATTATTGCAAATAAAAGGTTTGAAAATTCCCCTTTGAAAGAATAAATTTGATTAAAAAAAGACGTCATATTACGTAAATCACAAAAAAGTAATTATTATATGCCATATATTTAAAACTCAAGGTGCTAAGGATAATTTTAGAAATACTATAATTTTATGTTAGTCTGGAATTCTGTATAGGAGCGTGGTATATATCAACTAATTAAATTTTGTGGCCTGAAGAAAAAGGTTATAATATTTAAAATATATTTATTATAGTCGTTTTAGAAGTGTGGCAAATGACACACGTTGATACACATTTAATTTGAAACCTTACATGTATGAACGTACGTACATATAAGCTACATATTGATGTATTAAGTTAAGCTGAAAGAAATAGCCTTTTTTCAATATGTTAGCCAACAAAATTGTGCTGGCTAACATACCAATACATGGTTTAGAATACAATATGAAAATTATAAAACTAAAAGGTAATATTCTTCAAACAACTCATACACTAACCAACACTGACTATGTCTTTTATTATTTAAACACGAAATAATCCAATACCTATAAACTCTTTTGTCTGTAGCAAGTAAATGGATAAATTAGAATAAATAAATATGAAATTTATATGTAATAATAAAGAAAGAAAATTAAGAATACAAAAATTACTAACAAAATCATAGTTTAACACACACATAACCCACAGCATTTCATTTCATGTTTTAGAGATGATTTACATGTTACTTTTAAATAGTATAATTAATATTTTTTTGTGTATATATCATAAGCTGATAATAGTACCATGGTTTTGTGATCACAGGAATTGACTGTACCAAGTACAAGACAATTCGAATATATATAGAATATAGATAGTAAAGATGGAGATCACAGAAAAGAATCAATGTTAGCGCTGTATTTTGGTAAATCGAAACAATGTAACAATTACTGTACATTATTTCTGGGAGCAGTGTTCACGCAAAACTTTGTCCCAATTCGCGTTCCCTCAACACTAATCTACAAATTGAACGCATCACAGGCATTTTTGTTTCTTTTCCAGCGTTCCTTATTTGTCTAGTCCACATGTAAAACACATAAGTCTGGAACACTGTTCACAGCGCTCTGACAGCCAGACTGACTGCTTCTATTTGTCAACCCCAGTTCATTGCCTGAGTTTTGATTTTATTTTTATTTTATTAACTTCAATATTGTGGCGTTATAACATAGTTTATCAGCACTTTATATCTGATAACTCATGATCCACTGTAGTTATAATGAGTATAGTTATGCTGTTCAAGACTATATAAACAAGCACACTTAACATAACTTGATTTCCCCAAAATTTAACAAGCTAAAACGTATTAAATTTCTACATTTACAGGTATATTGAAAAAAGAACTTATAGTATAGAACTTAATGTATTTATAGTACTGGATTTCGAAGCATTCGCGCTCTGCATATGCGTATTCCTAGACTTACGATATGGGTCTGTTACTCTACTACATAAACATCCACCTCCAGGATTAGGAAATGTCTGTTTCGCTATTTACACTGCCATATTCAATGTGTAAGCTCTGGTTCTGTACTGTACAACTAATTGTCACCCTATTGTTTCTACGTAAGAACCAAGCCACGCAAGGTTCATCTCTGCGTAAAGCTACCACACTCAACAGAGAGAACATCCGTTCTGTACTGCTATTCGTTACTCTACTGCATCTACACGACCATCTTCAAAGATTAAGAAAGGTTTGTATTTCAAAAGATGACCGTCTACTTTGAGAATTTAAAAAGGTTTAGGTCTCTATTTACACCATCAAATTTACCGCAGAGAATCGCATGTACCATAAAAAATCTAAAACACAGTTTAGACTAAAATTACTGATAATATACATCTGTAGCAATTTATAAATATCCATAAAATTTTGTTTTATAATTAAAAAATAAAATAAAAATGTATATTTTTATATTCAAAGTCCATGAAATAAAACACTTTTGTCTCTGTCAATTTGTGCAACAATTTAACAATAATATTTACCCACATTTAAGCTTTGTTTGACTGGCTTTATTTACTAAACATTATTAAACCAAACGTAACAAACGTTAACAAAGTAAATATACAAATAACGTGTCCAATTGATTTCTATTTAAAATCTGAATATGTGACATCGTTCACCATATTCCCTACTAATCAGTAGCAGTGTAGGCAGAGAGCATGTTCACTAATGAAGTAATACTGTTTAAATCATCTCTATAAAGGGTTCAAATTACAGTTGATACAATGCTCAATACGCTTTATTACTCCGGTTTGCAGCTGTCAAACTGTCTCAGAACGTTTTATCGATGACTAATGTCCTTACTATGAAACCTGCTCAATCCATATTTACTACTAACAACTTTTGTCTCATTACAGTTGACACAATGTTCAATAGGATTTATTACTCCGGTTTGCAGCTGTCAAACTGTCTCAGAACGTTTTATTAATGAATAATGTCCTTACTATGAAACCTGCTCAATCCATATTTACTACTAACAACTTTTGTCTCATTACAGTTGACACAATGTTCAATAGGATTTATTACTCCGGTTTGCAGATGTCAAACTGTCTCAGAACGTTTTATTAATGAATAATGTCCTTACTATGAAACCTGCTCAATCCATATTTACTACTAACAACTTTTGTCTCATTACAGTTGACACAATGTTCAATAGGATTTATTACTCCGGTTTGCAGGTGTCAAACTGTCTCAGAACGTTTTATTAATGACTAATGTCCTTACTATGAAACCTGCTCAATCCATATTTACTACTAACAACTTTTGTCTCATTACAGTTGACACAATGTTCAATAGGATTTATTACTCCGGTTTGCAGCTGTCAAACTGTCTCAGAACGTTTTATTAATGACTAATGTCCTTACTATGAAACCTGCTCAATCCATATTTACTACTAACAACTTTTGTCTCATTACAGTTGACACAATGTTCAATAGGATTTATTACTCCGGTTTGCAGGTGTCAAACTGTCTCAGAACGTTTTATTAATGACTAATGTCCTTACTATGAAACCTGCTCAATCCATATTTACTACTAACAACTTTTGTCTCATTACAGTTGACACAATGTTCAATAGGATTTATTACTCCGGTTTGCAGGTGTCAAACTGTCTCAGAACGTTTTATTAATGAATAATGTCCTTACTATGAAACCTGCTCAATCCATATTTACTACTAACAACTTTTGTCTCATTACAGTTGACACAATGTTCAATAGGATTTATTACTCCGGTTTGCAGCTGTCAAACTGTCTCAGAACGTTTTATCGATGACTAATGTCCTTACTATGAAACCTGCTCAATCCATATTTACTACTAACAACTTTTGTCTCATTACAGTTGACACAATGTTCAATAGGATTTATTACTCCGGTTTGCAGATGTCAAACTGTCTCAGAAACGTTTTATCGATGACTAATGTCCTTACTATGAAACCTGCTCAATCCATATTTACTACTAACAACTTTTGTCTCATTACAGTTGACACAATGTTCAATAGGATTTATTACTCCGGTTTGCAGATGTCAAACTGTCTCAGAACGTTTTTATCGATGACTAATGTCCTTACTATGAAACCTGTTCAATAACATATTTACAATGTTCAATACGCTTAATTAATTCGGTTGGCAAATGTCAAACTTTCTCAGAAACGTTTAGTTGATGACTATCATCAGTACTATACCATGTTCTTTTGTCTATATTTATATTATATACATTTATACTATATGAAAAATTTAACTGAAAAGGCTTTTTATTAATATACGAAGAAAAATATATCGTTTAAATCTTATATATAGTTACATATCATAAGCGGATATTGGTTTGGTGATCACAGGCTCTGACAAACAAATATAAGTTAATTAGGGAATATAAAATATATATATATATATATATATATATATATATTATATATATAAATAAAACAAATTGCAGATATGATATTTCTGGAGCACGATAAAACACTGACGCTAGAGCTATATTGGTTAATCGAAACCTGTAAAAAATACTGCACAGTACTGCTGGGAGCAGTGTTCACGAGAAAGTTTGGGCTCAACTTGCACTCCCCTCAACATTAATCTACAAGTTGGCTGCATCGCACCACTTGTCGATGTTTTTTTTTGTCTGCTCTGTCTGCCCATAATGTACCATAGTTTGTTCTTTACTGTAGCGCTAACCATTAGTCGACTGTGTCTACATGGAGGTCACTATCCTCAAGGTTTGGGAAGGTTTATCTCTCTATTTTAAATTTCCAAATTCAATAAAGAAACCACGGTTCTTTACTATACAGCTAATGGTTACTGTACCGTGTCTACATGATGACCATCTTTCTCAGGGATTGGGAGCTTGTCCCTCTATTTTCAAAAATAAAATAATTTTTGGTGCAGTGATAATATGTACATTGTATGGCAAACATAAATATAGGGTTTAAAAACTTTTTGAAATTCATACAACAATACTAATTTATACATACAATCTTACAATAGCGCCTCCTTCATGCAACCCACTTAGTACAGTGTTCTAATTGGTCGGTCTCCCAGACGAATGCCAAAACCTTCCCTACATTATAGAATGCTTGAGACACCAAGAGGTGTTAGAGGCGAGTCTTTAACACCTTAGGCGTTGGAGGATCTTTAATTGAGTTGGTCAATTTGTTGAGGACACGAACATCCGCTTGCGAGGGCAAAATGCTTGCGTTCTTAAACTACCGTTCTGTGTCACCAAGTTTGGTAGTTTGCTCTGCCACGTGTCTCATACTTGTGTATGTCTCGACCTATGGTTAAGGCACATATTCATACTAACCAAAGTTGTTTCCAAAATGTAGATGCAGGGCAGCATCTGCAATTTCTTAATAGCTTTCCTTCACGACTCTAAATTTTATTTTGGCGATAGTTCGATTCGCTTTTTTTGGAGTCTAAATGGCCTTGAGTGTTTACCCAAGCTCCCCAAAGGACAACTCCGTAGGCCATACGGGTTAATAAATCTGTAATCTGTACTTGGCGGACAGAATTCGGTTAAAGATCTAAGAAAAAGTGCATAAGAAAGGTTTGGTGCCAAACAAGGTCAATATGCTCATTCTAAGTCAACCCTCGATCACTTAGTAATTGTGATTTTGGATCGAGCTAAGCTATTTAAGAGACACTCCTCGAATCAAATGGAAATAAAGTACGTCGAGCAGTGTACGGAGGCCAACACAGTAGAGTGCTTTGGATAAGTCTAAGAAAACAATAATTGTGTGGTTTAGCAGTTAAATCCCTACTACAATTTTATCCACAAGACTCACAGATGTGTTTATTGTCGATTTTCTCTCCGCACAATAATAATTTTACTATCATTATTTTACATTTCCACACTCAACAGAGAGATTACGGATTCTTTATTACAGCTAATCATTACAGTACTATACGTACATGATAGCCATCCTCTTTAAGGTTAGTGAAAGGTTTATCTCTCTATTTACGTTGCCACACTCAATGGTGAAATCATTGTATCTTTACTACAGTGGTAATCGTTACTGTACTGTGTCTACATGACGTCCATCCTCCTCAAGGATTGGGAAAGGTTTATTTCATTATTTAAGTTGCCACACTTTATGTTGAGAGCATTGCATCTTTAGTATAGCGCTAATCATTACTGTAGAGGCTGTTTATCCCGATTTTTAAACTTTTTAAACTCACATTCAACGAAGAGATTTGAATTTATTCACTCATATAAAAATGTATAAAACAGAGTTTTAGACTTCAATAATTGATAGAATACATATGCAGTAAACTATAAAAATTAATCATAAAATATTAAATTTATATATTGATATTCATTACCCATCATATGTACCAATTTTTCTTCTGGTATTTTATATAATACAATTTTAAAGTAATATTTACCTAGGTACAATCTTTGATTGCCTTTGCTTACTCACCATATTAAACAAGATGTTATCACTTTAAACGATATAAATTCAAACAATGTGTTCATAAAATAAAATTGTTGTTAGTGCAAATCCAAAATCACTGTATTCAGTACTAATCAGTATTAGTATAGGCAGAGAGCATGTTCACTAATGAAGTAATACTGTTTAGATCGTCTTGACAACGGTTTCAAATTACAGTTGACACATTGTTCAATATGCATCATTGCCTCGGCTGGCAGCTGTCAAAACTGTCTCTGAAACGTTTCGTTGATGTTTATTGTATGTACTATATAACCTGTTATATCCATATTTACCATTAACGAATGTTTCAGTATTACAGTTAACACAATTATTTAAACACGTAAATTACTTTGGTTGGAATTTGTCAAACTGTCTTAGGAACGTTTTGTTGATGATTATCGTCCATAATCCGTACTATGGTCTCTGTTCTTCCCATAATTACAATTGATTACTTTTGGAGTGTTTGATGTCGAATTCGTATATTTTTAAAGAATCGAACGCCTCTGCTCACTCCACTCAAGAGTTTTCTGAGACATTATATGTCAGTAGGTCATAGTGAAAGTGGTAAGAGCGAAGATGAATTATAAAGGGAAACCCTAGTATCAGGTATTACAATTAGACAGTTCTTATTTTTAGTTTGACCTTTGGACATTACACTTAGCCAGTTCACTCATTCACCCTTTAAAATGACGTACATCTTGTGCTATGCTTACTGTAAATTGTTTTGCCGAACCCCATGTAGACCATCCTCCATTGGACCTGAAGAATCACTAACTACATTAAAAACTATTTTTAAAGTCCAGTATTAATTTATTGTGTGTAAATGTCACAAGTTGAGCCAAGAAAAGAATACTAAACCATGTAGAACTGGACCTACATTGTAAATGTTTACTGAATATTTTGACGTATGGTTCGTTAGTAGAGTACAATGCCGCAAACTCTACTAATAAGACCTTTAATTAGATGCACTACTCTACCTATGCTCTCATGTAGACTTTATTTCTCACTCCATATGGGCCATACTCATTACATAAAGTAATTAAGAAATAATTACTTACTTCAAAACATTTTATAGATTTACAGTGCGGTAATGATGTACAAGTTTTATTGCTTTACCTGTAATCGTTCGGGACCATAGTAAGACTCTGTATGTATTAAACCTAAGAATGCATGCAGTTATCTGTTTAAAAGACATAATCTAAACATTAAATGAATTATTATGTCGATATCACAATATAGGCTATTAATAATATCCTTGAAAAATGATGGAGAAACAACAAATTAATACTCGTATATTGAATAAGTCTAGAAATAAATTATAAATATATTGTAAGCCTAGCCGATGAGATTTTTAATTAAGTCAGTTTTAATTTAGTTGTTAGATAATAATAATTTTGGAATCAGCTGTTTAAAATTTTTAAAATACTCTCATAAGGCCAATGTTGGAAATTTGGAATTGCGTATAACAGAGCTCTACTGTGGGTTGTGTTTCAAATCCACAAAAGGAATGTCTACAGTAGAAGAGACTTCGGTTGATACCAGATATGTATATGAAAATGCTTTAAAAACGTAAACAATTAAAAATATAATATATATCCTAAACAATTACAGAAAGTTTATACTGATGACGTAAATACAAATATCTTGAATAATGTTTAGCATGGTTTGTTTTATTTACATCAATAACATTATTGATATTTTTATTGATTATTATCAATAACATTGATATTAATCAATACGGGGTTTACTGAAATATCATGAATAGGGTATACAGAGCTCAGAGCAATCATTTGTCCGGACCGTCGACTATGTGGTCCCTTGAGAGTGGGACCTCGCTTGTCACATCTGTACTTACGACTGGTACAACCTTGCCGACTAAGAGACCCTCTGAGATTGGAAACTGTCTTGTCACATCTCTACATACAACTTCACTGACTACGAGATCTTCCGAGATTGGAAACTGTCTTTTGACGTCTGTACACATGACTCGGTCACCCTTACTAATTAAGAGATCAAATGAGATTAAAACCGTCTTGTCACATCTCTACATACAACTTCACCGACTAAGAGATCTTCCGAGATTGGAAACTGTCTTTTGACGTCTGTACACATGACTCGGACACCCTTACTAATTAAGAGATCAACTAAGATTGGAAACTGTTTTGTCACATCTCTACATACAACTTCACGGACTAAGAGATCTTCCAAGATTGGAAACTGTCTTTTGACGTCTGCACACATGACTCGGACACCCTTACTAATTAAGAGATCAACTGAGATTAAAACCGTCTTGTCACATCTCTACATACAACTTCACCGACTAAGAGATCTTCCGAGATTGGAAACTGTCTTTTGACGTCTGCACACATGACTCGGACATCCTTACTAATTAAGAGATCAACTGAGATTAAAACCGTCTTGTCACATCTCTACATACAACTTCACCGACTAAGAGATCTTCCGAGATTGGAAACTGTCTTTTGACGTCTGCGCACATGACTCGGACACCCTTACTGATTAAGAGATCAACTGAGATTAAAAACCGTCTTGTCACATCTCTACATACAACTTCACCGACTAAGAGATCTTCCGAGATTGGAAACTGTCTTTTGACGTCTGCACACATGACTCGGACACCCTTACTAATTAAGAGATCAACTGAGATTAAAACCGTCTTGTCACATCTCTACATACAACTTCACCGACTAAGAGATCTTCCGAGATTGGAAACTGTCTTTTGACGTCTGCACACATGACTCGGACACCCTTACTAATTAAGAGATCAACTGAGATTAAAACCGTCTTGTCACATCTCTACATACAACTTCACCGACTAAGAGATCTTCCGAGATTGGAAACTGTCTTTTGACGTCTGCACACATGACTCGGACACCCTTACTGATTAAGAGATCAACTGAGATTAAAACCGTCTTGTCACATCTCTACATACAACTTCACCGACTAAGAGATCTTCCGAGATTGGAAACTGTCTTTTGACGTCTGCACACATGACTCGGACACCCTTACTGATTAAGAGATCAACTGAGATTAAAACCGTCTTGTCACATCTCTACATACAACTTCACCGACTAAGAGATCTTCCGAGATTGGAAACTGTCTTTTGACGTCTGCACACATGACTCGGACACCCTTACTGATTAAGAGATCAACTGAGATTAAAACCGTCTTGTCACATCTCTACATACAACTTCACCGACTAAGAGATCTTCCGAGATTGGAAACTGTCTTTTGACGTCTGCACACATGACTCGGACACCCTTACTAATTAAGAGATCAACTGAGATTAAAACCGTCTTGTCACATCTCTACATACAACTTCACCGAGTAAGAGATCTTCCGAGATTGGAAACTGTCTTTTGACGTCTGCACACATGACTCGGACACCCTTACTGATTAAGAGATCAACTGAGATTAAAACCGTCTTGTCACATCTCTACATACAACTTCACCGACTAAGAGATCTTCCGAGATTGGAAACTGTCTTTTGACGTCTGCACACATGACTCGGACACCCTTACTAATTAAGAGATCAACTGAGATTAAAACCGTCTTGTCACATCTCTACATACAACTTCACCGACTAAGAGATCTTCCGAGATTGGAAACTGTCTTTTGACGTCTGCACACATGACTCGGACACCCTTACTAATTAAGAGATCAACTGAGATTAAAACCGTCTTGTCACATCTCTACATACAACTTCACCGACTAAGAGATCTTCCGAGATTGGAAACTGTCTTTTGACGTCTGCACACATGACTCGGACACCCTTACTGATTAAGAGATCAACTGAGATTAAAACCGTCTTGTCACATCTCTACATACAACTTCACGGACTAAGAGATCTTCCAAGATTGGAAACTGTCTTTTGACGTCTGCACACATGACTCGGACACCCTTACTAATTAAGAGATCAACTGAGATTAAAACCGTCTTGTCACATCTCTACATACAACTTCACCGACTAAGAGATATTCCGAGATTGGAAACTGTCTTTTAACGTCTGTACACATGACTCGGACATCCTTACTAATTAAGAGATCAACTGAGATTAAAAACCGTTTTGTCACATCTCTACATACAACTTCACCGACTAAGAGATCTTCCGAGATTGGAAACTGTCTTTTGACGTCTGTACACATGACTCGGACACCCTTACTAATTAAGAGATCAACTGAGATTGGAAACTGTTTTGTCACATCTCTACATACAACTTCACGGACTAAGAGATCTTCCAAGATTGGAAACTGTCTTTTGACGTCTGCACACATGACTCGGACACCCTTACTGATTAAGAGATCCTCTGAGATTGGAAACTGTCTTGCCACTGTCTGTACATACAACCGTGACAACCTTACCGACTGAGGGATCTTCTGAGATCCTCTTGTCACCCTTAGTAAATATCATTTGAACTAGTTCAAGACATCTACAAAGTAGATCTTGAGAACCAACATATTTAGTTGGTTTTTTTTACAGGGCAAGGAAAACTCAACTGTGGCTCCGTATGAAGATTTTTTTTAAAATAATGTCTGGTAACTATCAAAACTTTCAGCTTTTAGATTTGTCAAAGAACGATAAAACATCCTCTATACAGACTGTTATTTATGTTAAAATCTGTCTGTTGTGTTTACAAGGAAATCGAGAAAACCAGAAAATTTAGTGGGTCTATCGCTACCCAAAATTTACTATGAATTATTCATGTCATCCTTCAGGAATATAATTAATTATATTTGTATAGTTCCCAAGATAAAATTAATAGCAATTATTAGTTTTTGTTATATGATTTTTACTTTATAACTCATGAAATAAAAAAAAAGTACTATCAAACCCCAATCACTCCCGTGTGCTCAGAATACGCAGCATGTTCTTTTTGTACCAAGAAATATTGTCTGAATCTGATGAATTCGTCAAGCACTGTACAATATCTATTAGTTATGTAATTAGTTGGAGAGGTTTAGAGCAGAGTAGATGGTGCTCGTACAGAAACGAGTAGCGAGTGACAGGTGACTGGCGGCCAAGTGACAGTTACTCTACTGCTACGTCTCCCATTCGACAAGTACAGTACCGTAGTCAATCAAGCTAATTTACATCAACACACATTAAACACTCTATGTTTAGAACACTACGTATTTTCCTTATGAAGTTAATTTCATTCGATTAATAATCAAAGTAGTCAATAGAATGTATTTTCTATATACCATAATTGTATTTATCTAAGAAATAAAATATATACATTGTATGTATATTAAGTATCATCAGTAAGTATTGTTAAAACAAATTGATTAACAAATATTAGTCACTCTATAAGGTCTCAGCCCTGCATCTATCATTTAATGGGCGAGCATAGTAACAATTACACCATATACCCTAACTTTGGGAGGTAATTAGATATAAGGGGCAACAACCAAATATGTATTAAAGAAATGTTGATGAACAAAATGTATTCGATTAGAAGAGACTCTCAAATCTGTATTTTCTATTATCTTTTCTCGAACGTGGCTATACAGGGTGATTCATGAAGTTCTCCCCCAACTTCTACAGCACATTGTACTAGTAACAATAATGAAAAAATGTTATATAAACATAGGTCCGAAAACGCTTTGTTAGCGAGTTACAGCTAGCGAAATATTTCGCCTGAATTCCTGGGTAAAGAGTAAAATAAAGCCATACTGAACTTTTGGAAAGGTTAATTTAGTAAGAAATATCGTGGATTCTTATGTATTTTTACCTGATAAAGCTAATAAAATAGGTTTCAGAACTGTACCTGTAGTATTTTTCGAGGGATTCAGGGTTAAATGCAAAACATTGGGGCACGAAACAATGTTTTTTTAAGTTTGATGTACAATAACTTTGTTAAATTGGTAATAAATACATAAAATCAACAAACAGTAATTGTAGAGAATTTAATTCTGAGAAAATTGATATAATCAAAGTCTAAAATGAAACAGAAATAAGTACCAAAAAATCGATTTTATTCAGTATAATACATTACTAGCTGTAAAGAAATACCGTACGGTATTTAGTTAAAATAAAACAAAAACAAAATGTTTGTTCCTTAATGATGAGATAAATTGAGAAAACAAGATTAACTGTTAAATAAATCTGTTTGTAAATAAAAATATCATGTTTTATTACGTTGTATTTTTTTAAATAAAAATTTACATCAAATGTTCGAAAATAAATGAAGCAAACATTTTCCCATTATTGTTTACTAATCATCGAAATGCAGTTTTTTGTTTTATTAATTTCTAAGTTTGGTAACGCACGAATAACAGCTGATCAATAATGGTATTCTGTACTGTTACGTTAGAACTGTGTATTAGTGGTGTTTTGCAAGCTACAGCAGGAGATCGGGTTCTGTGAATCGTGTTATTAAATGCAATTTTTCTGTGAGTTATAATTCGATTGTTTATTCAGCGAAAAAATGCCTTACTTATTTACATCAGAGGAATACGCTGATATGGTTTTTATTTTGGGTTACTGTAATGGTAATGCTAGAGCTGCTGTAGAAGAATATGAACTACGTTACCCTAATAGGAGGATTCCAGATACCAAAACAATTTCAGGAACTTTTCGTACTCTTCGGGAAACAGGATCACTACCAAGTACTAGAACCAATTATGAACGAGCTGTCCAACTTGATGATGATATTGTTATTAATGCTGTTCATCGCAGTCCAGGTGTAAGTACACGACGTATTTCTAGGCGGATAGGAGTTTCGCAGTCAACGGTGTGGAGGTCACTTAATCGAAACAAATTTTATCCGTTTCATAAACAAAAGGTTCAACATCTACAGCTAGGGGATGGTCCGCTTCGCTTGGAGTTTTGCAACTTTTTGAATATTAATAATCAACTCTACAAGCGTATTTTGTTTACGGATGAGGCACAATTCACTCGGGATGGTGTCAATAACTTGCACAATGAACACTCATGGGCAGAAGAAAATCCATATGAGGTAGTGGAACAGAACTTTCAACACCGATTTAGCGTCAATGTCTGGTGTGGCCTTTTGCGCAATCGGCTGATTGGACCTTTCATATTACCTGGACGCCTAAAGGCTGAGTTCTATTTGCATTTCCTTCAAGAAGAGTTGCCGCAGCTGTTAGAGAATGTTCCTTTACATCTCAGACAAAATTTGTACTTCCAGCATGACGGAGCACCTCCCCACTTTTCACGTGCCGTTTCTGCTTACTTAAATCATCAATTTCCTGGACACTGGATTGGTCGTGGAGGGCCTCACCCTTGGCCACCAAGATCACCAGATCTGTCTCCATTGGATTATTGCATCTGGGGATGGATGAAAGACATTGTATACAAGACAAAAGTGAATTCTCGTGATGAATTAATTGCCCGTATTATGGATTCGGCTGTGCAGATACAGGGAAGTCCTGAAAAATTAAGAAACGCAACAAAAGCAATACACAAACGTGCTGCAAAATGTATTGATAATGATGGCCTAATTTTCGAACATCTATTATAAAAAGGTGCGTACGGTTGGCCCAACCTGATTAATTTTGCTTAAAACTAGTAATGTATTATACTGAATAAAATCGATTTTTTGGTACTTATTTCTGTTTCATTTTAGACTTTGATTATATCAATTTTCTCAGAATTAAATTCTCTACAATTAATGTTTGTTGATTTTATGTATTTATTACCAATTTAACAAAGTTATTGTACATCAAATTTAAAAAAAAAACATTGTTTCGTGCCCCAATTTTTTTTCATTTAACCCTGAATCCCTCAAAAACTACTACATGTACAGTTCTGAAACCTATTTTATTAGCTTTATCAGGTAAAAATACATAAGAATCCACGATATTTCTTACTAAATTAACCTTTCCAAAAGTTCAGTATGGCTTTATTTTACTCTTTACCCAGGAATTCAGGCGAAATCTTTCGCTAGCTGTAACTCGCTAACGAAGCGTTTTCGGACCTATGTTTATATAACATTTTTTCATTATTTTTACTAGTACAATGTGGTGGGGGGAGAACTTCATGAATCACCCTGTATATTTAATTCAGCCTCTTTCTTATTCATCTTTAATAAGTAAAGAAATACAGGTTATGTGTGGCTGTTTACTCCCGTAAAAATACGCTCACGTCGATTACTTTACGGGCGTTTTACGACACCATTAATGGTTTGGCTATAAAAGAGTCTGGTTCGGTATAAACTTTCTTGACCCTGATTTTACTCAAGTTGATATAAATTTAATACGAAAATTGCACAAATCTTATCATGCTATTACTACATTCAAAACATCAATATTAAATTACAAAACGTATAGATTCTTTACGAAAAATATATAATTGTTTACTTAAAATTTAACATATAATTAGAATAATTAAATTAATTTTTGTCGCCTGTATAATATGGATGTAATTGTTATTATTCAAATATTAAAAATGTATTAAGTCTCATCGTATATTTAGTAAAATTCTTATGGAAAAAAGTTAACTAGTAGATTATAAGATGGTACATATTGTCTCTTAGTACAAACAATCTCCTTTTAGACAATGTGCTATTTTATGTATACGTAGCTGGTGGGCAGGGTTTATTTAATGTGAGTGTTGAGTTAAGCTCAATTTCACCTTGTAGTGCAGTGTCTTAGTGCACCTGATGAGGCAATGAGAATGCCACTTAATGTACACTACACGAGATAGCAGGTGGGTAACCAGACGGAGTTCTTTGTAACCAGGGTGTGTCTGATGTCGAAATGGTGCAAAGAGTCCATTTTGAACACTTCCATCACCAACTTTTTATGAACCTCTTCATACATACTTATCTCTAGATTCCAGGGATCTGTACCAGTGTCTAACGCTGCTCACTAATGCGCACCAATGTAATTTAAACATGTCAGCTCCATAGGGTAGAATACTTAGAACCTTACCTAAGTCCTATCTAACAGTTTTTAGATTTAATTCTTTCTCAGTTATTTTGTTGTTCTTTATGAGTTTAGTATCCTCTCGATATCAAAATCCTTCATAGCTATAAGAATATTTTCCCTTTACGTCACTTTATATCTACCCAACTGTTTAAGGATCTTGCACTTGGTGATTTAAATGTATAGTCAAAACTGCTTCATAAGGCCATAAATATAGTGATTTAATTCCTAAAAATTTTCAAAGATTAAAAGACTGGTTTAAACAACATCATTAATACTTTAACTTGGATTTAGAATCAATGTAAATATACATTTCAACAGCTCTCTAAGAGATAAACGGGTTTGATGAAGTTAGTGATAACTACCGGTATAGGGTTCTTACGCCAAATTCGTTTTCAGTTCACTTCCCATTCGAAGTGAATTATGTAGATTACATTTTTTTGGTTTTCCTACACTGATTCCCAGCTTCCAAAGCATTTAGCACTTGATGATATTTCTGCAGTAAAAAATTAGCTACACAATCGTACACACTTATGTACGTCAGTTAAATTAACCCATGTCTTCTTTAAAAATATTTATGATTTTGTTCTTAAATGATTATAAAGAATATAACAAAATACTCATCATAACTAAATATGTAAGAATAAATTCAAAGGACTCTGTCAACTTTTCATACACCTGAGATAAGAAGATGAGAATTAAAATACTGTTCGGGCTACTGAGGCTTTATTGCACTAGATGTTTTTAACAAAACAGTTCAAAAGATACGAATTGCTCAAATTGTCAAAACATTCGTTTGTGAAATTATAAGATCAAAATTTATCTACAGTAAAATAATTTTAATATCGATAAAAACACCTTTTCTGTGTTTAATGACATGAATAGATCCTAGTTCAATACAACAAAAATAAGTGGAGAACGACGAAAAATTTCAGACGATAAAAAAGATGTAAATATTATGGAAGACGTAAAAGACAACAGCTCTACTATTCCCACGGGAAAGAAAGAGAGACAGTTTGATCCCTATTCTGAACTACGTCTGACAGGAAATGACAAACGATACTTTTCAAGGCTCTTAATACCACGCCGTCTGAATAAATCTCTTAGGCTCTTTATAAAAAATATGGCACAGGAAAGTAGTACTGATTAATATTGTAAGGCGTAGCTCCTTTAACATAACAGAATAAAAATTACTCCACAAGTGTAAAATTAATTCCACTTACTTTGCTTTCCTTGCAGTGTATAATAGTGTTTCAATTGTTTGAAATAAGTATACAACAATTTAAAAATTTATGCAGAAAAGAATTTTTAAGCTTTAAATATTTTTGTGTTTTGAGACATTAATTTTTCTACAGTATATTAGCACAAAATTCTGCATCAAATGAAAATACGTTTTTAATTTCATCCTCAAATGATTTAATCCTCTCTACTTGAATTTAAAATTTGAATAATTGTAAGTGCCTAGTTTAGGAGTAAACATGAATTATATATTCACTACGATCTAGCCAAGTGGATATGGAGGTACAGGTATTCGACACTAAAGGACTTTTACTGCTTCTTGAGGCGAAAATCAATATTTTCGCCTACTAAAGCCGAAAATATTGGATTTTCTTTCTTATTGTAAATTTTTAATTAACTATAAGGAATACACGTAATTTATCTTATGCACTGATAACATGAGCATTTGGGACGTATAACATAGCATACAAATTAATTCTTTGTTTCAAGGTTATTTTTGACGATGGAAGGATTGTGAAGGAAACAGGATTTTTCCGGACATTTGCCATCGTTCAGTGACACAAGAAAGTTTAGTCTGCCGTCACGATTACCATTGGCTAGTCCCTCTGGTCAGTCGTAGGTGGTTAGTAGACGAATGAAGACGTATTGTGACCTGTATTCCGTAGTTCAGTTTTAATGGTTAGTGTTTTGTATAGTTTTTTATTAAGTGCATGTTTATAGAGTTAGTGAAGTTGACAAACAACATGTAGGTTGTGATTCCTGACTTAGGCGTGCCACAACGCTTTGGCAAGATTTGTTTATTTTAACCTAGTTTTTAATTATGTATTAGGTTAGTTCTTTACTTGAAGAAGAGATCAGATTGCAGATCTCGAAACGTAGTGTTTCTTGTGTCACTGAACGATGGCAAATGTCCGGAAAAATCCTGTTTCCTTCATAAAAATTAAACTTAATGCTACATACTAAAATAAAATTTAAAAACTCCATTCATAGTGAATTATGTGATCATAATCAACACAGCGCAAAGTGGGATTTACTTAGTTTCGATTAAGCTTCGAACGTGCCAATGATTTCCGTTTAAATGTCAATTCAAATATTGCTGACAGAAGTTTATTTTACTTCTCTGATCCGTGTAGACTTCTGAGCAAGTATAATTTCTTGTGAAATATTGGCATTACTCTCCATCTTATACTGTATAAATCGCTGCGTATATTTTGAACAAATAAAAGTTAGTAAGAACTGTAGTAAAACGTTGAACAATCCTTAGTGCTACATTTAACTGTATTAGTTACACAAGCGATAACTCATCAAATGCTAAAAACTGAGTCACTGTAAAAGTGAACGCTTGGACCGCCATCTGTGGAATGAGAGGGCAAGTAGCAAACGTTTGAATTGTAACAATCGAAGTTATAGGCTCAATTCAATCGTCAGACCTTTTAGACCACAGAACTAACTGAACTAATCCCCTACACCTCAACACACCTCTTCCGTACTAATCCTCCTTTATATGTATAATTAGTACAATCAAAGATACCGACCATCCCAGTGAAACAAATAAACTTAATCAGATATACGATGTACATTATAACGATTTATTTGTAATGATGAACTACTTGCTAAAATGAAAGTAACTTATTATGTCTTTTTGGTTTATTATACCAATGATGACTCTGATACTTGCTAAGCCATATGTCATCCTCGGAGTGTCACCACTTCCAACAAGTGAATAGCTTATAGATAATTTTATCAAATGCCGAAAGACAGCAGTGTACTGGTTTTCTCCGTTGCTCTGAAAATTGAGACAAGGTCATGTGGGTTCTGCTATGCAACACTGCTGTAACCCATATCGTATTATAGTAGCACCTCCGATTATATGAATGTAAAATATGATGAAATAACAAATACTTTAGTTTTTTAGTCATATAGCTGGAGACTTTTATGGAAAACTCAAGAAGCAGTAAAAGTCCCTTAGTGTCGAAAACCTGTGCCTCCATATCCACCCGGCTAGGTCGTAGTGAATATATACATGTTTACAGTAACATTTCGCATTTTCGGAGTTTGAGAATGATTGGTTTCATTGACGTTAGAAATCTTTGGTTAACCGACAAAGGAAATCAATGTTTACCGTTATCACAAGCAATAACTTAAAATTAATAATAGCAGTTAGTAATACAGTACCAATACCAGAGCATGTTGAACGGTTACGTGAAGCCTTTAGCTATGAGAACTGTAATCACAGAGTCGGATAAGATCTACTGCCGTTGTACTGTATTTCAATCTGATTCACTGTGTATATAGTAAAAGCATTATGAGAGCCAAACCTTTTCCATTGCGGAAAGTAAGACGTCCTAAGCGTTATCCAGGAAAAACTTCAACAATAGTATTGCATAAATTCCTTGACATTGCATTAAAGTTATAAAATTATAATGCAGTAATTTGTAATCATTCTGCTCCTGAATCACGAAGGTTTTACAGTTGAATGTCCGTAGATTTATTAATTTTTGGAAATGAGTACATTAAGCTCTGTAGAGACAGTAAACTGAATTCATGTGTTAATATATCATGGGTTAAAACTCCATTCAGGGAAATGTCTATTAACCATTTCAATAACGTGTTCTACTAGAGCTATGCAGAGTAGCAATTAGCTTGCAAAACTCTGACTCAGTCATAACATAAGCGTTATTAACATACATTTTTCATACGGTATAGAACGCCAAATCACAGTCTTTGATGAAGTATCATGCAAAATTCCAAGTCTATGGCTTTTCTCATTCATGAGAAGATCTACGTACAGACAACCATACAGAAATCAAAGTTTTACAACCCACCTGGCAAAAGAGAAATTATTGAGCCAGCCTACTGAGTGATGGGCTTCAATAACGCTCAGACAAAGTCCATGGATGGGCATGCACTATGATAGATTCGTTGTCTATGTAGAAATTTTGAAGTTTAATACCTATATCTTGCCACACGATGCACTAAATGTTTTAAGTTAGGATTCATACCAGGGTTTAAGTAAAAAGTCACCAAGTGATGAAATTAGACTACACGATTCACATGTTTAAATATCATATAGTTGCTTTTTTACACATTTATTTACTCAGCGAGTTTCTTGTTGACATCATAAGTAAACATGGCCAAACCCCATAGAGTGACTTGCACCGTCATCAGTGTTATCTATATATGAATGATGATTCATGCAAACTTTCAAGTCTATATGAGTTCTCGAGATATCGTGCTGACAGACAAACGGATGTTTTGGTACCACTCAGCTAATCACCAGTTAAATGAGCATACTAATTATTGTTTCTACAGACATTGTATACTTATCTCATTGGAGAATGTGCTAGTTTCTTAAAATGCTTTCTTCCGAATTGGCCTGACGCCCCATAAAACCCTTTTGTAAGCATAAACATAGACAATGTATTGTAATCAGACAAATTAACCATTTTCACCTTATGGATCAAGCATTGCTATCTCGAAAACTAAATATTAAAACTTACTTATTGGATGCAATAAGAAAGCTTAATATACATTTAGATGAGTTTAGTAATCCAATATAAAATGTTTTATATAGTTGTGAAAGCGGAATCCTCAAGAAACGGTTATATAAGATTACACAAAATATATTCATGCACATCATCAAATAATATTCACAAACACTCTAACTCTTCATGATATTTTTAAAATGATTACATAAACTATAAATTGAAATTTGTTCCTTCTATATTCAAAACCATAATATATAATGGTCTGCTAAGATTACCGAGATCCAAGCAATCCTATCCGTTTCGCCTTTAAATAGACGTGGTTAATTATTTCCACATGAGCAGCGGCTCTACGCCAGTGACTGCTAAGGTCGAATATAAAACGTTCAATCTCCATGGCTATCTCGGGTCACAATCTCACACCTAGCAACCTATCCGTTACGCCTTGGCATATACGTGGTTATTTATTTCCACATGATCAGCGGCTCTACGCCAGTGACTGCTGAAGTAGAATATAAAACGTTCAATCTCCATGGCTATCTCGGGTCACGGTCTCGCATCTAGCAACCTATCCGTTACGCCTTGACATAGACGTGGTTACTTATTTCTACATGAGCAGCGGCTTTACGCCAGTGACTGCTGAGGTCGAATATAAAACGTTCAATCTCCATGGCTATCTCGGGTCACGGTCTCGCACCTAACAACCTATCCGTTACGCCTTGACATAGACGTGGTTACTTATTTCTACATGAGCAGCGGCTTTACGCCAGTGACTGCTGAAGTAGAATATAAAACGTTCAATCTCCATGGCTATCTCGGGTCACGGTCTCGCATCTAGCAACCTATCCTTTACGCTTTGTAATAGACGTGGTTACTTATTTCTACATGAGCAGCGGGTTTACGCCAGTGACTGCTGAGGTCGAATATAAAACGTTCAATCTCCATGGCTATCTCGGGTCACGGCCTCGCACCTAACAAACCTATCCGTTACGCCCTTGACATAAACGTGGTTACTTATTTCTACATGAGCAGCGGCTTTACGCCAGTGACTGCTGAGGTCGAATATAAAAGGTTCAATCTCCATGGCTATCTCGGGTCACGGCCTCGCACCTAACAACCTATCCGTTACGCCTTGACATAAACGTGGTTACTTATTTCTACATGAGCAGCGGCTTTACGCCAGTGACTGCTGAAGTAGAATATAAAACGTTCAATCTCCATGGCTATCTCGGGTCACGGCCTCGCACCTAACAACCTATCCGTTACGCCTTGACATAAACGTGGTTACTTATTTCTACATGAGCAGCGGCTTTACGCCAGTGACTGCTGAAGTAGAATATAAAACGTTCAATCTCCATGGCTATCTCGGGTCACGGTCTCGCATCTAGCAACCTATCCTTTACGCTTTGTAATAGACGTGGTTACTTATTTCTACATGAGCAGCGGGTTTACGCCAGTGACTGCTGAGGTCGAATATAAAACGTTCAATCTCCATGGCTATCTCGGGTCACGGCCTCGCACCTAACAACCTATCCGTTACGCCTTGACATAGACGTGGTTACTTATTTCTACATGAGCAGCGGCTTTACGCCAGTGAATGCTGAGGTCGAATATAAAACGTTCAATCTCCATGGCTATCTCGGGTCACGGCCTCGCACCTAACAACCTATCCGTTACGCCTTGACATAAACGTGGTTACTTATTTCTACATGAGCAGCGGGTTTACGCCAGTGACTGCTGAGGTCGAATATAAAACGTTCAATCTCCATGGCTATCTCGGGTCACGGCCTCGCACCTAACAACCTATCCGTTACGCCTTGACATAGACGTGGTTACTTATTTCTACATGAGCAGCGGCTTTACGCCAGTGACTGCTGAGGTCGAATATAAAACGTTCAATCTCCATGGCTATCTCGGGTCACGGTCTCGCACCTAACAACCTATCCGTTACGCCTTGACATAGACGTGGTTACTTATTTCTACATGAGCAGCGGCTCTACGCCAGTGACTGCTGAGGTCGAATATAAAACGTTCAATCTCCATGGCTATCTCGGGTCACAGTCTCACACCTAACAACCTATCCGTTACGCCTTGACATAGACGTGGTTACTTATTTCTACATGAGCAGAGGCTCTACGCCAGTGACTGCTGAGGTCGAATATAAAACGTTCAATCTCCATGGCTATCTCGGGTCACAATCTCACACCTAACAACCTATCCGTTACGCCTTGACATAGACGTGGTTACTTATTTCTACATGAGCAGCGGCTCTACGCCAGTGACTGCTGAGGTCGAATATAAAACGTTCAATCTCCATGGCTATCTCGGGTCACAGTCTCACACCTAACAACCTATCCGTTACGCCTTGACATAGACGTGGTTACTTATTTCTACATGAGCAGCGGCTCTACGCCAGTGACTGCTGAGGTCGAATATAAAACGTTCAATCTCCATGGCTATCTCGGGTCACAGTCTCACACCTAACAACCTATCCGTTACGCCTTGACATAGACGTGGTTACTTATTTCTACATGAGCAGCGGCTTTACGCCAGTGACTGCTGAGGTCGAATATAAAACGTTCAATCTCCATGGCTATCTCGGGTCACGGTCTCGCACCTAACAACCTATCCGTTACGCCTTGACATAGACGTGGTTACTTATTTCTACATGAGCAGCGGCTTTACGCCAGTGACTGCTGAGGTCGAATATAAAACGTTCAATCTCCATGGCTATCTCGGGTCACGGTCTCGCACCTAACAACCTATCCGTTACGCCTTGACATAGACGTGGTTACTTATTTCTACATGAGCAGTGGCTTTACGCCAGTGACTGCTGAGGTCGAATATAAAACGTTCAATCTCCATGGCTATCTCGGGTCACGGTCTCGCACCTAACAACCTATCCGTTACGCCTTGACATTTACGTGGTTACTTATTTTCATCTGAGTAGCGGCTCTACTCCAGTAATTGCTAATATCAATGACAGTCGAGCATGAGAACTAGGGACTCGTTAATTCCATCATAAAAGTTTAATATGGATGTATTCCTAAATTCACTGACGTTGCAGAATATTAGAGGAAGTTAACAGAATGTTAATCCCTTCCAATCCTGGCTTGCTGTCTAAGGACCATGCTTTTTCACCTTATCAGGGGATGTTTTGTGTAGTGAAGATGTAATTTGGCCAACTTACAATTTCATACCTTAATGTTGATACCCTATGAGTAACATTTATTTGATATGTACATTACGAAAATAGTTTTGTGTCACAAGTGCAGACGTACTAACATTAAGAGAATGAAACAGGACTACGGAGAATACTAAGAAGGAAATGTTAACAGACGAAAACTAATTTAACTGTTTGACACTTTATATTATAATACTAATACAGTACTAATGGCGCGTAAATTATACATTATTAAAAAGTGTACAACTTAGCATTTCAGAATTTTAACCTTTAGATAGTAAAAAAAAACAATTTATTTAAACATCTTGAAATACCGATTAAGTGTATTACATGTCTTGTTATAAGTAATGAAATTCAATTGATGAGTAATGTAATTACAAAGTTGTAAACAGAAATGTTATTTTCGCTTATGAAAATCACCGCAAGTAAACCACTTTGTTTGTGAAAGCTTCTGTAAATGTGAAACAATAATATAGGTTTGCTGAGATGGAATGCTATGACAAACCCGATTTCCCGCCAGCTGCTTTCTTTCTGTAGATGTATTACTATTTCCTTTCTTTTAGTTTATTCTGATAAATTCTATATATATATATATATATATGTGTGTGTGTGTGTGTGTGTGTGTGTGTGTGTGTGTGTGTGTGTGTGTGTGTGTGTGTGTGTGTGTGTGTGTGTGTGTGTGTTGACCCAAATATATCTATAGATTTATAATTCCGAATCAGTATTTTTTTAAAGTAAACTGTTCTTTTGATTGTTTGATGGATAAGTTTAATATCTGCTTGGCAAACCCACTATTTTTATAAATAGGTACCGGGGTAACAATTTATTTTCATTAAGTTTTAATCAGTATGGATCTACAACTATTAATTAACGGGTTTAGAAATGGTTACCCTAACATGAGGGTTAAATTTTAAATAACTGTCGTCAAAAGAGACAAAGTGTTTGTGTTTTGTTTAGGTACCTTGTTACTTAAAACAGAGAGGAAATGACTCTTAAAATAAAACAATTAAATGCAATATTATTTCCAAAAAAACAAACAAGAATTTATCAGATTTGTATTATGTTTATTTGGAATATGACTATGACCATGTTAAATATCGAACCTACCTAATTTTCAAGCAGTCTTTTTAATCCTAATCTTTATACCTGAAAACAGGAGTTTTCCTAATTTAATGCTTGATTGACTTAAAACTACCACTAATGCAAACGCACTAATGCGTTTTTATTACATTTGGAATATACAGGGTGCAAATAAAGTCCTGATACGCCCGGATACATTATAAAGGGTCTGAGATATTGATGTAAAATCATCACCATACCTATTAAAATACCTTTTTGTAAAATATTTCCCCCCTTTTTAAAAGGGGTTAGAGAGCAGTTACTTTAAATTTTAAAATTGCAACTCCTTTCTTGTGAGATGTTATTTGAAAGTTAAATTCAAAAGAAATACAATGACATGAAAAATCACCTCTACGACGATCCTAGCAAAAGTTATGGGCAAACAATCCCTTACATCTAAGGATGTAAATTAATTAATGATACGCCTGGATATGTTCCAAACTGTTTGAAGTATTGATGTAAAATCCTCATCATACCGATTAAAATACTTTTTTGGACTTTTTAGAGGGTTAAAATATTTTTAAAAGGGGTTAGTGGTGAAGGGGAGAGGATTTAAGTTTTAAAATTGCAACTCCTATCTTTTGGTATTATAATGTCTTATTAAAGGTCAAAAATAAAGAAATTTGAAATTATATGTGCTTACATTTTTTTAACAGAAAGTTATATTTTAAAACAAAAGAAAATATTTTCATGCGGATCATTCAACCATACAGGTTGAAAAGAGGTTGCGACCCCTAGGAGAACTATACTTTTGTTTAGCAATATTCCAGGCCTATAGTAATAAATTTAAAATGAAAGTCCCTTACGCTCTCAACATAAGATTTCGTGAATATCAAAAGTATAATTCATATAGCGTTTTATTGCTAGTTAAATGTAAAGATATTACAGCCACACCATAGTCTTGTAACATGAAATGATATATCAATTGTGTATTTATATTTTGTAAAAAGAAAATAAAAACATTGTGACTCAGTTTCTTATAGACTGTTACTAACTGTGATCACTCCTCCGACCGTTTACAAAAGGAGAGAAGGTAATCGTAGTTACTGTACTGTCGCATTTCAAATGGTTGTTTAGTGATTATACGGAATGCAATGATTTATTTTTATGCATTATTCGCTTTATGTTTTATAGTGTCGTTTATCTTAGAGTTTTAGTTGTATTGTGAATTTAGAATTGTCTTTATAGCGGCTTATACTTTTATTCTAATTCTTCAGGCTTTTTAATTTGAGGAATTCATTTGTATCCCATAGTTAATTAATCTTGTACTTTTGGTTGAATTCCAAGTATTTTGAACACTTATATTAATATATATATATATATATATATATATATATATATATATATATATATATATATATATATATATAGATTCTACAGCACTGTAATAAAAAGTGAGGGACGAGGAAGATATATCTGAAGGAAAATGAAGACTTTATAGTTCCCGGTAGGGAGTTTATTGCCGTATTAAACTGACCTTCCAAGGATTTTACTATCTCTGGCAGTTGATTTTTCCACACGTCACTGATATTTAATATAAAATTAGTATAATTTTGTATAAGTATAATACTAATATAAAATTTGTATAATACTGACGTGATAGGTCAGGGCAACGATACCATGTACATAATTCAACACTGAATATTTTTTTGCAGTAGATGCGTCTATTGTGCCTATAATGCAGACGTAGTTCAGCCAAGATTGCAAAAATATGAAGAAAATCATAAATCATTTTTGTGTAGGTTTTCACGCGATTACTGGCTGCGGAAGCGGAAACTATGTTGCAAGTCTTATCCGTTGAAAGCTTAAGTGTAGCATAAACTAGAGGTACATGGTGCGCTTATTCTTTTCCTAAAGTCCGAGGATTCTGCTAGTGAAATCGGCAATTTATCTGTTCCTAATAAAGTCAGTAAACTTGGATTTAATTGTAATAAAGTCAGTGAACGTTCAGTAAATTCACTTTAATCTACCCAAAGGGTAATTTGAGTATTTTTGAAAAATAAAACGTTCTGGGTTTTATTTAGCTTTTAATTGATTGTTTAAAATAGCTTATACACTATAAACACAGTTATACCTCATTGAAGTCTTTAAAACCTATATAAAACCTATGGGTTCGTGTAAGGTTTTCCTAGAACCGACTTGACCAGTGTAGAGCACCACTAACTAAATGTCATTTTGTTGTCTGTTAGATATGGAAGATCATTTACCTGTACTTCAAGTGTTGAAGGTTCATTTCTGTTACTATTTTATTGAAAAGGCATTTTTTCTTGTGACTGTAATCAGCTTGTATCATTACCAAATGTAAATAAATAAAGCTAAACTGTGAAACTTTACGGAAATAAAGTAAACCGTAAACCCTTTTATAGCCCCAGGTCTCAGCCATGTTCACAGTATCATTTTCATTCTAAACTTAAGTTTGGTTCTGCTTTTATAGTTGTTAGGTCACAATTTCATAAGGATGATTCAAAATTGTTTGTATAAAACTATTTTTATTTGGTCCCAATCAATAAATTAATACTCGAATTGATATAAATTCTTCACGGACTCCTACAAAACAATGCAGGATGCTTCTACTATTAGAAAATGTATTTATATTTCATTACTATTCTTTAGCTCCAACTATTCTCGAGATATCCAGAAAACATGTAAGTTACCCGGATACCTAAGTTAGTAGCCTTCGTTTTTGCCTAACTACGTTTATAATAAAAAGTACAAGGGAATTAGAAATTATATACTTGTAACATGAGCCCAGGAATTGAATTGTAACAATTAAGGACCCTGAGTCCTAGTAATCACAAATATTAGTCTGAATATTATTTTGTTTCTAGTTTAGGTAAAGTAAACGGCGTTTTAAAAATTACACTATGAAGCAAAATTAAACAATGAATAAAACCTCATATACATAATCAATATTCCAGTTTCTATTTAACCTCAGCAATCATATTTTCATAATTAAAAAAACTTAATTAAAACTCATTTTAATTTCAGAACAGATCATAAAAGACTGTGGATATAAAGAGGAAATTTTAATCATTCTGATTTGATACAGTACTGAATAAGCATGCATAATATAACTCAAACATGGAAAGACTTTACGTGGTAATCCGTGTTTTATTACTCTCACACATGCATTGCTGGCGTATTCAGATAATATTTAAAATGTTCATTGGTTGCGTTTTAAACTAGAAATGAGCTTAAAGTAAAGTATTAAAAATATATACTTACGTATTAAAGTAAAAATAAAAAACATTATTAAAATTTATTGTAATGTAATTTTAATTGTAATCAAATCAGGTCTTCTTCTGCAATAAATTAAAATTCTAGTTCGCTATAGGCCTACTGTCGTATCGTCTTACAAGACTTTAATAAACTTGGCCATATATACGTAAATATAGTGATTATATAAAAATATTAATTTCCCCTTTTTACTCAAAGTTGTCCTGACTTCAATCTAATAAGATAACAGTAAATTGAGAAAGTCGATATTCTACACATTTTTATATATAAATCCAAGTATTTTTGAGGTCACTTTTGACCATTGTAAGAAAATTTTACTTCTTTATTTCTCTATAAAATTCCAGTATATTCTTGGCTTTCAGTAGTGGTTTAAATTGAAGGCCTTTCGCATTGTACTGAGCAGTTAGCAAGCATTCCTGAAAAATATAGAGTTTGAATGGATCTAATTCTAAGTGCTCTTTTCAAATGAGTTGAATTCAGAAATAGTAAAATAATTGGTTAGAGAATTTGATTGGAATGCAGGAAAATGGCTCGGGAGAATTTTATACCAAGGTTCATACCAATTTCAATTTTGAGATGTGATATGGACAGGCAAACGTGCAGGCAATCAATCAACCATAAGAAGATATTTTAACATACCAAAAACACACAAAATGTCAATTTATTGTACAATTCTACGGAGCGATAGCCTTCAATGACGCTGAGCCAAATATCATATAAGGGCATGTAAAGTCTTATTAAATCTATCTTCCCCGAGTTATATTACGGATAGTAAGACATGAGATACTATGTCACATGTTAACATGTCATATGATTGTTATTAGTTTGCATAGAAGTCATACATAACACCAATGTAAAAAGTTTGCAAACGCTCAGCCAAATGCCATGGAGTGATCATGGTGATTTTGGTTGACCATGTATTATCACCGAACTTAATTTAGCGTATGTATAAATGAAGCTTCAAATTTTTGTAGCCACTCGGGGAGGTCGCTAATTAATTATATGTAAGGTATTATAAGACATCCTGTAAACAAAATATTGTACTACCCTCATAAAATTAGTATCAATATAAATTGCACTCACAAATGTTGACCTAAGAGTGCCCTATGCATATATTAGAAAAGGTGCTAAGACCGTAATTAAAAAATGCAATGCTTTACTAATATTATTTATTTTAAAATGATAAAAAATATTTCCTTCATACGATAAAAATACACATCCGTTAAGTTGTATGCTTTTGATACGTGTCCAAAAGTTAGTGCTTGGATTTTAACTGCAGTTAGGAGGACTGAGTATAAAAATTTAAAACATTAGAGGTACTTTTTTTGTTTCTGACAAATATATAACGCATTTTACAGTAAAACACTACACATCTATTTAGTTAAATAACAGCTAAAATAATATTGTTATAAGTATTAAGTATAAAAATACAGGAACATGTTCATGCATACAGAGTAATCTATTAGTATGGAGATTAAATTATCCATACAGAGCATTGAGACGTTAAGACTAATCTACGCCAACAAGGACTGCCATAGCGTGTATGCACATGACTATATTCTAACACTAATGCTTGAGTATTAGAGCATAGCTACAAAGTGTCCTCGTCTTTGTTGTATTTATTGTAAAGATGAATATGTATATAAAACACTGTAAATATACAGTATGGAAAACATAAAAATGTTTAATTTAATTTATTTGAAACGTAGTTTACTAACATAAATTTATGGGGACTAAATAACAACTATAATAATTATTCACGCCACAAACACAAAAATAAGGAATTTAAAAATACTAGAAAGGCTATTATAACGGAGCGCTATGATGTCCTTAGAGCTCTGGGCATGCTTATGAGTATCCCACCTTACACTGAATATACGTCCAGGATTGAGGATGCACTGAGACTATGAAGTGTAGACCTACAGCCCATTTGTTCAGTAACAAAGTTTAAAATTCATGCGTTCTCTGAAAGGAGTCTATACTAAATATGCAACAGGGGGTTGTAGACAATTTCTAGTGTGTATACTATAATACAAGTATTAATACATTCCAGTATAGTTCTTAGATTTTATATACACATATTAGTCCGAACACATTTGACACAAAGCCAAAATCTCAGAGTGTAACAGCAACCATATTGATTCATTTTATTTTCTCATACGTAATTGTTATATCTCATGAAGGCCGACAAATTATCAAATTCATGCACATCAAGTACACTTAAACCTTCGTCGTAGCGTATTCGGATCTCAAAACTCTAAGGCCACAGGATTCCCGGGGAAGTTATATAATTGTTAAATGGGACATCATATGAATGTTTTTACATAAAACCATTTGATAAAATAAATAAAAATACCATGAGCTAAGAAATAAATTCCCTAAAAATATTTTTAGAAAAATATAATTTTACAAGTCGTTTTAATGTGCTCATTTTGTAATTATTATTATCACGGTATCGTCAGCCGAGGTCAGTGCTGACTGTATTTTTCTGAACAAAAACTCCCTGCGTTTCAAAGAAGAACAAGAATCTTTGAGGAGATTCTGACAAGTAGGATAAATCTAAGCTTTGAAGACTGTGCAACTCTGACTCTCTTTGGATTTCAATACCGCCTATCAAAATTTAAAGTGGTTGAAATATTTTGAAAGCAACTGTTACCAAGTGTCAAGAGCTGAGTCATACCATGCCTCAACTTTTCTTCTTTCAGAACGAAATACTCATGTGAATGGATATAATTAATAAGTTATGTAGGTTTTAGTTTATTATTTGTAACAAAAATGTTGAGATTTACACAAAATTTTGTAATCACAAAAATTGTGTATTTTTATCTTATGATTTTGTAGTGGTTTTAATTTTTAATATACATTATTCATGATTAAGTTCTATATATTTAATTTGTAAATATCTATAAATTATATTCTTTAAATATACATTACATTTTAAATTGTTTATATAACCTTTAAAATCTGCATATATATGTCATCCACCTGCAATACGTTGAATATTACTAAAATAAAATTCCAAGAGATGCTGCTGTTAAAGAATTTAATTTTGACTCAGATCATTTCAAAAAGACCAAATTAACTGTGAACGCCAATTACTTATTATATATTTTGATAACAGCTGTTGTATAATGTCAGAGAACGGGACATATCGAGGCCATACAATTATCCTCTACTTTCTTGGATTCTTAGAACGAAGAAATTGATTTATGTAACAACAATCTATAGAAGATATTTTTAAAATATACTTTGAATGATTAAATACCTTGGATATGACAGTTCCAAGTAATTGATTAATGAATATTACAAAATGATGATTGAAAATTTTTGTAGTTGAAATATGTGTATGGATTACCGTATTTTTGTTAGTGATACTGATGAACAAAAGGTATATTTTTCAGATTAACTTTCTCACTCTGAAATTTATTTGACACAAGGGTAAAAAGGACCAAAAGACCTCTTGATCGATCAATCTGATCCAATGTCTCTTAGCGGAATGAGAGGAGGGCAGCCATCGGTCATCATTTGTCACGTTTGTGAAAAAATGTTCTTTATCTCCACTTCATAATGCTACTTTATAGATTATCGAGACTGGAAAACCCCTGATTGTCAAAAGAAAACCTTAACATCCGTCTTAAGTATTTTACTTGATAATTTATAAGGATATTTTTTAACGTAACGGATTTATAGTGACTTTAACGTGCACAATGTACAATATGCTGTATTTCTTATAAATCCAAGTTTTGCTGTATCCAAGTCATTATTTCCTATCGTATATATAATTTCAATAAACATTGAATCGCAAAAAGTACTTGCTCCGCCGGGAGTCGAACCCGGATCTCTCACTTGCCGGGTGAATGTGCTACCATTACACCACAGAGCGCTTACTTTTTCCGATTCAATTATTTTGCATTTGGCCGTATCTGTCACATATGCGTTTAAATAAGCAAACTAACATATGATCGGAAGACCAAATATGTGTCAGCCTATTAAGAAATAAGCTTCAATAATGCTCAGCCATTTTCTATTGTTAAAACTCACCATCATAGAAATCGTACTTGCCTATGCAGAAATAATGTTTCATGACAAATCTAAAGTATCAAGATAAAATGTTACTCGGGACGTCTTGTCACATTGTACATTTACCTTTTTTATCATTACGTAATTGTTCATACCAGTGTTTAAATATTACTGTCAGCGTGTGGGTTCTACAACGCAAGAATGGCTTAAAACAAATCTTGTCTCCAAACTCTTAATGTCGAATTTCCATTTTCATCTTTTTACTATATTAATAAAAGCCAGTTTCATTACAGTTATTCTGCTATTTTATCATTTCCAACATGGTTACTCATAAGATTTTAAAATCATAATGTGGTTTATTAAAACATAATAATGAGCCATTTGGATGAATGCAGTAATATTTATAGACGATTCGCCATAAATTAGTATAGTACATTTATATACGATTTTTTAATATGCTACTGACTATAACAAGAAAAAAATTTAATCACATTTAACCAGTCTTAAAATAAATTACCTTTCAAGGGTTTTAAGGGTGTAATATCCAGAAGTAAATCCAATATCTCATAAGATTATAATTAACCATTCATTTATGTCACGACCATCATTTTTGTCGGCCTACCAAACAAAATTTTGTGGGTATGTCATGGGGTTGGAAGTTATAATATACACTTTTAGAGCTTTGTCAAAAAAATTAATTTACTATTTACTTTCAAGGGCAGTACAATATTCATTATTCCTATGAACGTGGCTCACAATATATAGTACATCCTTACACAACAAATGAAAATCACCTAATAAACCTCGAAAAGTTATTGGATGTATAACACAATTGCTGTATCCTAGAATATTATATTTCTGATTTTCATTTGTACAGATTGTATATATATATATATATATTTGTATATATTTATCTAAATTTAGAGTCAAGAATGAAAATGAGTAAGTCAAAAAGTAAGTAAGGTAGACAACGTTAGATAATTAACAAAAGTTTAACGTTACGCTTTTTTATATTTCTTTAGATGTGAATGTGGGTTTATTAATTGATAGTTTAAAAACTTTGGACTATATTTATATCCCTTTATCATATGGTAAAATTGAAGAAAAGTTTTCCAAAATGCATGATTTTGATAATAACTATTATTTTTTAAATGTCTTAATATTTAGTAAGAAGATCTAAGTAGAAGAGTTCTTACTCAGTTTCATGGTTTTAAATATACCGTATAAATCCATAACGTATGAATGCCTCAAATAATCTAGTTATGATTCCACTAAATAGCTTACTAATTATGTCAAATAAAGTACTGTACGTTATTTGAGGCGATTGAATCTCTTACATCCTGCGGAAATAAGACGTTACCATGAATATATAATACGTTACTATAGGCTAGTTAAATTTGAATTCTGAGGCAACGCAATTTATAAATAATTTTCATAAATTTTCAGCATGCGAATCACTTAACACGGAACTTCACTTACCGTCAGAGTGTCAATGACAAACGTGAGTGACGTCACTGCCACATGGTAATCGGCTTGGCACTGAACATTTGAATTTCGCCCACATGGGAGCCTTAATTAATAAGTTTACATCTGCAGTTTTAACAGTGACAGGTAGATACTCTCACTTGTGCTATAGCCCTTTACTTCTACAAAGCCGTTCTCTATCATCACCAGTCTGAATATTAAGAGAACCATTTCATTGCTCGGCTTACTCTGAAGGGAATACTGATGTTGATGATGATGAATATAAGCGATGCAGCATCCCAAGCAGATACCCATTAGCGATGAATGTCTCAGACAGGATGTCTAATTCATTGACATTTCACTATAGCAAAAACACCTATCTTCAATATATATATATATATATCAATATATCAAGAATCAAGAAACTTTATTGCCAAGACATGGGGATGCATAGCGACGCCAGCAATACATTATTATCACAGCTGTAAGACTATGACTAAGCTAAGACTAGGTCACAATTAAAAAACTTATCAACATCATATAAAGATTCTCTTATAAGCATGTCCTTGAGTTTTTTCTTAAAATGTTTTAGTGGCTCCTCCCTCATAGTTAACGGTACAGCATTATAGAACTTTATTCTTTGCTGTACAAAGGCTGAATTTAGAAAGGTTATATTTACATCGTGTTAAAGTTAAGTCTCTATTACGCCTGGTGAAATGACTATGTACGTCACTATTTACACTTAAACCAGGTACAATTTCCTTAATGTATGTATATATTGCTTGATATATGTACAAAGAAGGTAAGGTGAGAACTCCCAGCTCAATGAAAAGATTTTTACAATGAGTTCTGCTGGGCACACCAAAGATAATTCTAACTGCCTTCTTTTGCGTAATAAAAATGTTCTTAGCATAACCACAGTTTGCCCAGAGAACTGCACCATACGCTATGTGACTCTGTATATAAGCATGATATATTAAAAGAAGGACATTACGGCTCACATTACCACTAAGGGATCTGAGCAGAAACAAACCTTTAGCACAAGCATATAGATATTGTTCACTATTATCCAGGAATAATCTTTTTCAATAAATTAATCAGCAAAATCTTACTATTTACAGTCAGTGTTTTAGAAACGATCTTAATCCTTCAAGGACTGGTGGCCCTTCCTGCCTTTTGGAAGTGAATTTTGATTTTGAGTGATCAATCTAGAGTGATAAATACATTTTGTTTCTGCAGAGCGTCATGTAACTAGATATCGAGTCTGAAGTCTGAAGCCGTTATTGTTAAAATTGAAGTAGGTCACTTCTGTTTTATAACAAATTGGAACTGCCTGGATGGATAAAACATTGATGGATAAGTAAAAATTCAATAGCTTATTCAACATTAAAACGAATTATTTTATTAATCGAAGTACAACAGGAATCCAGTTATCCATAATTTTTCTATACAGATTCCTGGGCAATCGAAATAGTTCTTGAATTTTATTTACATACAGCCGTTATTTGTATAAATCTATTTTAAAATAGAAAGTTACTCAAACAAAACAGTTGACGAATATTTTACACATTACTATAGAATGAAAATCAGCCTACAAAATGTCTTTCTTGCGTGTTACGGTATGGATCATCATGAGTGGCCAGTCACAAAACAGACTGTTTTGTCGGCCATAGCTATGTGTCCGTGCACGCGTCGAAATAATGTTAGGTTAAAACAAATAAACGTGTTATTGTGTAAGGTCTGCTACATAGCAAAGTCATTCTTGTGAAAAACTTAAAAATTGTTTTATATTGGTAAACGTAAGGTTTATTACATATTAAGCTTATTTATTAAGCCTTGTTTAATTCTTATGAATCATTTGAAAGAATAAAAACGAATATGTAATTTAACAATTGTTAAGTGTTTTATGCCTTCTCTAAACACTAAACACGATACAAAACATTCTCACTCTTGCATATCAATGCAATATCAAACAATATCAATGCACTATATGAACATTTTTCACAACGTTAAATTAGTGTAAAAGTTACAAGGGTCAGCGCAAATGCTCAGACCCTCCCTATATCTACTGTACATATAAATGGTTCAAGTCCGTAAGTTACTTATATTACTCATATAAAAAAATTATTTTTACATTTTAAAAAATTTTAAATAGTTACCAATGCACACGTATGTACACTACTGCTACAATGAATTAGTAATTCAGTTCAATAATGAAATATATCTTAAAGATCCAAACTAGACAATGAAAAACAGGCAAAGTCGCACTATGTAAACAAGATGTAAATTAATAACAAATTTGTATCATTAATACCCATTACAAAGTCATTTTATCAATACACGATAAAATAGAGTATGTGTACAAGCGGTAAAGAACGATGATGAACAACGATAGAGAGTGAGAGCGACTGATCCATAGTGATGCAATCAGCTGTTCACATCATAATCAGCCGACTGACGCATTGATAATCAATGCAAACAAACATGGTCGTGCCACAAGCTGCATAGTCATTGATACGGCATACAAGTCATAATCATCCATGTTGTCCATATTCCTTGATCCATATTATTAGAGCTTCATGTTCTATTTAGTATATAGTTTGATGAACCATTGCATCATTACAGTTTTCCTGTAAGAAAATATTTATTTTAGCAACTGACACACGTGATTATTTATAGAATGATATTTCTTATAAGCCAGGTGAATGTAAATGAAAAATAACAAGACGAACTGAAATTAATAGTATTTGATAAACAAGATTAAGATTGCGTGCTTAAGTTAGTGTTGTACATTGTAAAATAGTTCATACACACAAGCATTAGCGGTCGTTAAATAAACAAGGCAGAGGTACACCTCACTACATGTCGCGTAGCAGTCTTCGCTGAGGTTGTATGCTAACTTTTAAATCTATAGCCCATTTCATCCTCGAGGTGTTCTGCGGGCAGATACAGAGACACAAAATCATAAATACATTTTTACATTTTCTCAAGCAGGTAAGAGATATTGTTTAAGCTTACTAGTTATAGTCTTTAATGACGCAGAGCAAAATTCTATGGTTGGACATTCCCATTATAGAAAACATTCATCTTTATGTAGAAATAAAGTTTCACGCAAAACTCAAAGCGATAGATGAAACCTTTCTTGAGATATCTTGTCACATAATGCATACCTATTTATGTTTATTAAACTAAGTTTCATAGCAATGTTGAAATAATACAAGTTGTAAGCTAACAAGAGTCTTCAATGAAAGAGTGCGCTAAAATAAAACGTCACCCAATTTTTACCATCCCCTTTATACTATACGAATAAAAGTTAGATGTTGAAATTTCAAAAAATTGGATTCAGTTTGTTTACAAATTTATTTTTGTGCTATTTAAAGTTGTGTGCATATTTACTAATAAGACCAATGTAAAGAAATTCGCTGGCGCTTAGCCGAAAGTGATGGACTGACATAAATTATAAACATTTTTATTTATTATGTGTTTTTTTTTTTCAGAATAACAAAAAAAGCCTGTAATAGTTGCAGATATTATAACTAGGCATACTGTTGAATAAGGTAATTTTATGATCAGCTGATTATAACAGCTAAACTTAAAACAGCTGATTATTGAGGATCACGAAAAGTGGTGCCATGTAGCTAGTCAGAGTGGATATTGTTTAGTACTCTGTTTTTAAAAGCGCAATATCATTCTTACACTACAGCAGATTTTCATAAACTTGAAAGAATTGTTTGTATTTGTTATTAAATTGTCTAAATAAAACTTTCTGTCTGTGACTATTTTTATCATATGTCGTTTTCAATATATTTACTATAAAACAATTCGCTTTTTTTGAAAATAAATGTTGTTAAGTTTCAAACCTTGTTAGTTTGTGATGGATAGTACTACAAAAAAAACTTTACCATATGCTATTATTATGAAAGCTTTTATTTACCTCTATCTTTACGAATAGTAGTTATTATCAAATACTATGACAATTGTTTAATTTTTTTCTCATTAAAGTTCCACGATTACTTCCAAATTGATATGAAATAGAAAAAGGTACAACTTCCCCATTTGTTTTGTTTTTATGCGGAAATTCTTTAAAAACCTGCTCTCTTACTAGTTAAGTACAACTTGATTTTGTACAATATTTTTTGGTAATTTTCTTGCCATAAAACTTCTCATAATCGTTAAACACGACCGCTTTGCCCATCAATAACCCTTGTTTGTTTAGCAGTGATCAAACTCCTGACAATAATCAAATACTTCAGTACTCACAACGAATGTTTTGTGTAGGTATTACATACTTGTATTGTGTCTCACTTCATATTATTTTCTGAAATTATGTAACTCATACCGTGTATTCTTAATAAAGAAACACCTCATGCATGTATTAATATACTTTTGTTTATCATCAATCAATTCGAAAACTGTTACAATGGTGTGATGACAGCTCTTTGATGCCTTTTTCAACTCCAAGCCAGCTGCCGACACAAACTAGCTTCCATCAGACGCTCTTCTCATTCATACTGTTTCATATCTACAGGCGTCCCTGGTGTTTTCAACCTCCTAAACTACTAGTTCCGTGTTATATTAGTTTTTAACTTTATTTTAATTTCTTACATTACAATCTATATGAATCTTTCATTAAACTTAAGATTCTACGACTCATCTCCATACAAATTGTGTTTTCTCTAGCTCTGACCACTTCCTCCCCTACATAAAAATTTCGTACTTTCCCCAAATTCTACGCCTCGTCAGCTATTAAATACTCTTTTTTTGAGTAGGAACAATAACATTTCAAATGATGATAATAATTAGTGGATATCCGTTTTCATCAACCTTGATAGCAAAAAGGTAATTAATTGACAACATGTTGATTGACATGTTAGGATTTTTTAGTCATCTGTGTTTTACACTTTTAAGTCAACAGCTCCTTCCGCTGACATAGACCCAGAGGTAAATCATACTAAACCACCTCTAAATAGTACGGAATAGTCCTAGGAGTTACATATGCCCTCGATTTTTTTCGAATTCTGACAAAATGTATATCAATGCTTTAGGTAAAGTATGCTGCCGAGAATTCGTCTTCACTTGAGCATCTTCAATTAGCCCCATTCACATGCAATGTATCCATAACCAAACGTCTTAAGAGGTCAAAAAACAAAGATATGATACACAATTTTGAGTTAGCCGCATTGTCTCTATCGTAATAGGTTTTGAAACCTACATTAAAATAAAATATAAATATTTTACAGGCCAAATACAGAATTCTTACTTATTAATTCACCATATACTCTACTACCTGCAATTCAATTTAACTACCAACACTACATACTCGGGGAGGTCAGTACAAAACTTGACCTTCCTGTGTTTGTAAGGGGGGTGGAAGGGATCTCCTCTCTTGACAGCTGGTAATAATAAAATATATACTAATATTGCAATCCCACAGTGACGTTTGTTGTTTATATGAGCCAATGAAATATAAGTATTAGATCTTTTTGTATCACGTGAATTAAAAATATTTTTCAAATGATCTGGTAAGCTGTTGTATGCTAATACTTTCTTATTTGAGGTTGTTACATGCTGAGACTAATCCGTTGAAGAATTAGTTGTTAGTCCCAGGATCTTACCACTGATAGAGTATTTAGTTTTGATTCCATGTACTACTGTTTTAGTATGAATTTATTTAAGGGGTGGGAAATAAGAAATCAATGAAAGAGAAAATAATGCGATTATATTATAAATTTGTCACGGAATCATGATCTGATCACAAACTTTATGAAACGACGTCAAAACATTGTCATGTAGGATCAGTGTAACAAACAAGCAAAGTTCTGATAAAGATACTTTCCAAAGTTTCTTACCTTGTAGTGTATCGATTTAGTCGTACCAATTACTGAGCCTTGATAAACTTAGAAAACGCTTATTTCTTAAAACTTTTAAATTAGTTTCTGTCACGTTAAGCGAGTGTTATTGATCGATTCAATCATCATTATAAAATACTCAGGTTTTATATAAGATTTTTCAATATGAAATAAACACATAAACATTGTTTGACAATTGTTTATATTGAGTGTTTTGACCGGATTTTTATGTACGTTATGTTTCTATACAAATAATCTATCTGAATGTGTTGATCCTTTATTCAATGGGTTTAAAACTTGTTAAAGTTTTATTTGAAATGATTGAAATAAGTTTATGTCAAAATTAATCTGATTCCATTTATTTTACGTGAATTTTATTTATAAACTCCATGAACTTAAATAAATATCTTATTTTTTTATAATAGTATTTATAACTGTGTTTTTTTTTTTTTAATTTCCATATTCAAATGTTTTCCAAAAATTGTTTCACCAATGAAGATAATTTTGCTAGCTGTGTTTACTGTAATATTGTGTACCTAAACTACAAGTAATGGAATTGTGTAAATCTTTTGATACCACCGATGATGTATAAACTAGTTGATCTACTATATTGTTTAGGTATGTATTAAAAACAACTAAAGACAAAATTATGTAATGTGTATATGTAAAAAGGAAGTTCATTTTGTGATATTATGTTTGCTTACCCATCTAAAAATAGACATACTGGCTGTTCCGGTGAAGGCAGTATTGTTTCCTGTACTTGTTTTTAAATAACAATGAACTCGAAAATAAACCGATAGTAACTGAGTATCGAAGAGTCCGACAGAACGTGACATTAAAGTTAGCGCTCAGGCGCACAAATAAATGTAAGGGTTGCCCTTTTACCTTTCCTCAAAATCATGATAGTTCATCTTTGAACCAAGAGGAGCCTATTTACCAAGTTCCAAATCTCTAGGATCTTTCAATCCAGAGTTATCACAAAGACTGACAGACGGATGGATAACGACATGGATTAAGAAGGGCCTGTCGGGTTCTTAAAAATGGAAAGCTAAACACAATATGAACTCTGATCAATCAACAATGACTCCATATGTGGCGTTCCATCGTAATTAAAATCAACAACCTAAATCTTTACTGTACCTGCATCTTTGATAGTCATTTTATTCCACCTACGAGTACCAAGGGTCATAGAGCTGTTCCGATGAATTCCAGCCGTGATTTCTTTGACCAATAGAAATGTAAAGTCTAAATATGGAAGAATGTAACGCTCTCTAACAAAAAGATCACGTACGAATGGTTGAATGCGTTATTGGTCCCAACACTATATCTTCGAGCTTAAACCACAAATTTCGATAATTGGTTATTTCAAAACAATTTCAAATTATTTCCATTAGTAAGTGGTTAAATGTTAGGTAGTACACTTTTTCATGACGTAGGAAACAACATAATTAAGTACTATAGAAATATATGAGGAAATATATAAGGATCCAAATAAATATATGAGGAAACGACTGTTTATAAGTAGATGATTTTTTTGAGATCAGCGAGTACTGTTTGGCCAACACTCCAATTATAGAGGGATCACTACAGGTAACAAGCTTTTCCGATAAGCAGAAATGGGGCTGAGAGGAACTTTCTATCGTGTTTTGGTTCGAATCCTGAACATTAATTAATTAAAACGATAAAAACTTGTTAAACATACTTATTGCAGTGAAATATCCAGACCAGCCATAACAGAAGCCTGTTGGTTCTTGTTAACCATTTTAGATACCACTAAAATAGTTAAATGTTAATAAACTAATCAAAGAAGCCAACTAATATAAATTTTTGATTTAGAAAATTGAGAAGTAACCTATAAGGCATAGCATTTTTATTGGAATAACATTTATTAATTGTATAGGAGTGAATTACACTTAATTAAATCCTGTATAAATGTAATAAAACGCACAATGTGATATTTCTAACCATGGTATATAACATTTTAATGACGATTTTCTTATTAATAGTTAATTAAAAATTTTATTCATTTTAATTAACATTTTGTCAAGTACATACTATTTGTAGCGTCAAATCAAAGTTTTAATTTGAATCAATGTTGTGGGAAAAGTGTGGAAGTAAGCCAGCTTTGATAAAACATCATATGTGCTTGCCAAACTGTTATGGTTAGTAACGTTGGACTGGAGCCAGTGTATGTGTATACTTAAAGGATTGGTAATGTAGCGAACATTAAATATTTATATTCAAACAGTGTTTGTGGACACTCTGAATGCAGAGTAGTTTGAGAGATTTTTCTTTACTTGATACTGGTTTTAGTAATCCCTAGTAACCAATGTTGCTAAAACCTAACTAACAGAAGAATTTACGTATAGTATGATAAGTACTTCCGGGCTAATTATTTAACAACTGAAGAGAGACAATTTGGGCAAATGTACTACTATACTAGTAGGACATTTAGATCTTAATTTGTTTGGTAATTTATGTTTGGGGTGAAACATATTATTGAGTTTTGTCCTGTGAGGCTCTTAATATTATTAAGTTATGATCTACTTTTTCAGAATGTTTCCATTGAACTAGAAGTATTACTTTACTTGTTTACATATAGTACTGAAAAAACAATATGGTGTTTTCTGGTTATACTATAATTATTCTTTTTTACGGCTCACAAACAGAAGCCAACTATTTTAAAATTATGGAAGTAGGAACGCACTTCTTTTTCTAATTACATCCCTCATTTTTTAAATACAAACAGGTAAATCCTACTCATAATAGGTAATGATTAGAACATTTTTTGCTACTTGTAGTTTGCAAATAGTATCGAGCTGTTTGATCCCCCTACTTGGTTGTCTATTAGCATCTAACTTTGCATGTAACTAAAAATACGACTTCAAATCTTATTAAGCCAAGATCAGGTTCACTAGAACTTTATAATTTGCCTCCAAATTACACCTTTTGTAAAATTGGCTATCATGACTAGTAGATATATTCCTTAGTATATTTTTAAGAATTGTAAAGTTTAGAAAATTGAGGAAAGGCCAGTAATTATATTTTCAATTTCATTCACTGAAGAAACATGAGTCTGGACATCATAGGTAGAAACAAATTCAAATTCAAATTCCTTTAATGTCGTAAGACAACTTTTGTTGTATGACAGAGTCAAGTACATGCTGTATATACATAGCTTATAAAGTAAAACAATAAAAATACAATGGTTATACAACAGTAAATATTATACTAAATTTTTTTTATTAGTCTACATAATTATAATTTTTGTAAAAAAACTAAAAATGTAAAACGAGTCACAACTTTACAATTGTTAGTTTATGCCCGATTAAAAAGAAGTTTACAATTCCAACTAATAATGCAAGAAAAACAAAACAATAAAACAAAAACACGTGGGCCAGGCGCTCAACTATTAAGTTGATGGCAAACATAAAATTATTTATTCACACTTCGACCATTGTATGCTAATTTACCCCATAATAATTTATCAAATATTTGTTTTAATCTGTTATTTAACAAAAAATTGTAAATAGTTGCGAAAATACGTTTAAACATAAATCGTACGATTATATTTTGCATCAGGTATGAGTTACATATGAGTTACAAAAGACACAAATTTGTTTACTAAAAGTTTTTATTTGTTTATTGTAAAAATGATATAATAGAGAAATTTAGTAAAATATTTTACAGTAAATGTACAATCGGTTACTAAAAAAATTGTATCCCACGCTTTTAGTACAGTTCTTACTCTACTCCATTTTGCAAAGGATACCCACAGCCTGCAGTCTGAGCACAAGCTTGTCCAATCTAAGATAATGTTCACCAATTACCAGTATTGGACTGGACCGTCTTGCACCATCAAGCCGCGACATCGACTCTACTGAACCGTCCCAATAACAGTTTCACCGCTTCACTCCACTCTAACAGTCCCATCACTCAGCTTTACGTAACATAAACTTAAAACTGGCTGTTTTCATTTAAGATGACGTACTATGACACAGTCAACGTTGAAATGATTATTTTACTATACAGATGGAAGAGAATAGTCTTCCTTATAACGTTTTAATGAATGGCAATTAGTCACATGGTCGATGGCAGAAACGCTACTTACAAAAAAAAAAAAATGTTAATATGGGAAGTGATAAAGTGCATATGAAAAAACTGGCACTTTTCATTTCAAGATTAAGTACTATCACAAAGTAAACGTGGGAATGTTTGTTTTATTGTGCAGGTGTAAGAGAGTTAATCAATGAAAATTAGCCACATGGATAACACTGTTGAAGACTGCTTAAAAACAAACATAAATATCTGCCCAAATCGGAAGGTATTAAAAAGCTATAAAAGTGGCAATAAAAGCTATACCCTTATTGCAATCTCGTATATATATACATGTATATATATAAATAAATAAATATATATATATATATATATATATATATATGTATATATATATAAATATATATATATATATATATATATATAAATGTATATAATACATATAACATACGAACGCGAGTTACTCGCGTCATTTAAAGAAAAGAATTTGATATTTTGTTTCAATGAGAAACTTTTGAAAATTTAAATGAATTACTCTGGTAACTTGACAAGATAATACTAAAACATATTTTAAATGCGAAACATTCGGCTTTGCTAAAGTAAGGGGATGTTATTTTATATTTATAAATATGAGACATAAAATACATAATCAACTTTTGTTTTCAACAGGAATAGAATTATACGTTTTGAAGGGGTTTAGATTCACTGTATCTGTCTTTTGTGCGATAGATCCAAGTAATGTTATAAACAGGTAAGAAATTAAAATACACTTAAAATTAAGTGAAGTGAACTTGTTATTAAAAATGATGAAGAGAAATGTTAAATGTTGTTTACTAAGAAAAAAATTATAAATCAAGATTTTATATATTTCATAACGATTGGGATTACCCATCCTTCATTAAGGATTTCGAGACATTTATTTTTGCGAATAAACTTTGTGATAGGGAGCGCAATTAATCAATATTAAAATAAACTTAAATAAATATTTACTTATTTGATACTAATATTAAAATTTTCATTGTAAAAAGTATTTGAAGGAAGGTGATGTCTATCTTCACCCTGTATGTTATTAATATTAAACTGACTATGATCGCACGGTTTGTGACATCATTCAGAGAGTTGCCTCATATCCCAGAGGTATGCTACAGGGCAAAGTTCGCCTATGAATACCGAACACACTACCTGCATGATGCTACTAACAACATAACCATGGTAGAACATATACCTCATCTACGCTTAGCTTATATCATGTATCCCAGCTTATACCTACCTAGCTTAGCCTACTTATATCACGTAAGTAGGAAACAAAGTACCTCAACAAATGAACATGATTTTGTATCTATTTCACGCTACATCGAACTTGGCTTTCCACACCAATCTCATAAAATCTTTAACAATATGTTTATTAGCGGATTTCCTACGGAGGACGAAAATAAGCCTGATCAGTTTTGGGTATGGAAATCATAATCTGTGAAGAATACTTCGTTATGGGGCATTCGAAATAGCCAGATATATATAAAACTTATCCAAAACAAAACCGGAGTACACCCCGTGTCAAATAACAGGTTTCGTTGAGGATGCATGCAAAATTTCACATCTGTAGCTCATTTCCTTCTCAAGATGTCCTGCAGACAGATCGGCATCATACAGGAAAAAAGCTTTGTACATCTTCTAATAGACAAAAGTGAAATTGTACCAACATACTTAGTGATAGATTTCAGTGACCTCAGCCGAATACAAACATCCACCATCATAGAACTTATTCTTGTTTATGTATACTAAATTGTCATGCAAATCTTTAGAGACATACTGTCGCATAATAGAATCACATTGTTGTTAAAAAAGTTATATCTCATAGTCTTGTTCCAATTTACTATTTCCGGTGATCTAGGGAGGGTATCATAATACAAAAGTATTCTGAAATCAAATTTTATCACCGAATTTTAACATTGACTATACAAATACATATTTTCTTACTATATGAATGAAAATGCCAATGTTAAAATTGCTTGATTGTACTCGATTTTTATAAATTTTCTTTCTCCATTATTTTACCACTGCTATCATGGTTACCCATAAGAATAATGATTGTAAAAATATTACTCAACCAAATTCCATGGAGTGGCGTAAACCATGATCGAAGTCAGAGTTGCTTATATAGAAATGCAAATTTATATAAAATTATAAGTCTATATTTCAGTTCATTTCGAAATACAGAAAGGCAGATAAACAAAAATGAAATTTTTCCAGTTATTTCCAATTTTTTCCTATGAATGCTAGACATAGACAATAAAATAACGAGAAAGTTTATTTATAACCAACTTCCTTGGTGTGTAGAAAAAATGCGTAGGAATTATAAGCGCATCAGTCTTATAGAGTGTGATTTTAAAATAGGGTGCACAATTAAAAAACCAAGTTTTTTGAACATGAATGTCATAGAACACTTATAATGTATTTAAATCTTTCAGAAGTTTAGCACACTATTTGTGAATCACTCTGTATGTTAAGACATTCACACAAATTAATGTTATGTACGAAACACAAGTTTATAATAACATTTTACAAATTAGAGTGTGGAATTGCTATAATGGATTTTATATATTATCTTAATAAATTTTTTGTATGCACTTGGGTAATTTTGTATAGGTTATGAAATCTCATTAAAAAATAATGCATAAATACCAGAAATAATACTAATTAGATCTCAGTTACTATTTACTACAAATTATCGTTAATAAAATGTTTTTTGAACACTAGTACTATTTTAAATGATCTTTTTAAATATATCACGTTTGTTGAGTTCGTTTTACAGATGAATATTGTAAAGGGACAAAATGTCTCACAGAGTGGCTATAAAATGTGAACAGATTCCGAAAACACATAAACTCTGAGCCCAGGTAGAGTTATGAACCAAGTTGGGTGGTTCTTGTTTCATATATAAGCTTATTCGGTCATATCTGATATAGACTTCGTAGCTATAACGATTTTTACAAATGTTTTAGTGAAGTGGTTTTAAACAACTAGCAGTTAGCTGCGGCTTTGCGCGCCAATGACAGATATTCCAATGTTTTAATCTATTTTAGATTAAAGTTAAGTATTTCAGACGAGACCCTGAAGTCGGAGAGTGAAACTATATTAAAGTACCCTGATATGTGTCAAATGTTTCCCCAATATTTTATGGAGTAGTTCCCCAACGATTTCAGTAAAAATTTGATTTTAGGTCAGTGTGGAGAAATCCTAAGTCTAAAGAGAGACTAAAGTCAAAGTGCTTAGTTTTTCAGTTAAACAATTACGATGTAATAAATGATGGAATTTTGCCGTATTTCGCCAAACAAAGGCTTCTGTACGTAACATGATGTTTTTAAAGTGTAACTGACTATGGCAAATAAATAACAGTTAATATTTACTATCACCTGTTTAAATGTGTACAAATTATTATATTAATTATTTTTTACTTTGACAGGTTATGGTTGAAAATACATTTACTATCTGCTGATTGTCTTAAAAATAATGGAAATGGATTATTTTTAAGTTTAGTGGGTTGTACCCTGGAGAAATTTTTGAAATAGCAATCGGCATATATGTTAACGAGGGAGTCTAAGAGTGCCCAGGCAGCATTTCAGTAAAATCGATCCAGTAGTTTTTATGGGATTGATTAAAAAAACATACACACACGTCTGACGCTACCTCAGACTTGACTCTTGGAATCTGGAGTCATGTTCGTCTGAAAAGATCCAATGAAAGTTGGCGACTAAGAAGTTCAAAACGAACCTTAATATCGCTTCGACATCAGAGACACCTATAAATAGTTGAAGTGGCGCCTAGTGTGTTCTTTGAAGAGAATTTACAATAAATGTTGGTTCTGATAAGCTGTAATTAACCCCAATCGTTCTTTGGAGGGATGTGTTGAACCTTTCTTACCCTGGATGCCACCTTAGACAGGCATACAGAATGGACATATCTACTTCGGTGCTAGTACTAATATCCACTATTTAGAATGCTGTCTTATCCAATCCTATGATGATTGACACTGAGATGTCGTGTAAACCAGAAATATATCTGAGAAACGCTGAAAGCAATTTTATTTATTTATTACATCTTGATGAAGCATAGTTTTAATTGTTTCTGTTTGGTCAAATGTTTTCATGTTTCTTGTCATTTACTATTTAGTGCAAAGGCCAAGGCTTACAAAAATATTTTACATAGTTGGCAATATTGATATGGTTCGTAACTGATAGCCACTTAGATGTAGTTACATTTACTATAAGACAGATAAATACTAAATTTTTATATGGACTAATATTGAATTTTTAGAAGTCAACAAATAATTTATGAATCTACTAACAACAAAGAGGTATTGTTTTATCACTTCTTTTACATCAACTTAATAAATAAATAGGGCAGTGCATGTGCTGAAGTTGTGTAAGAAGCCCAGATTTTCTGTTTTGTAATATTTATTTCACGTAAGATATTATTTGACGCAAGGTGGTCTTTTCAAAAAACTTTGACATGGCTGCCAATATTGATATGGGTGGACTGATAGACACTTTTAGAGGCAGTCACCTTTGTTAGTTGAAAAGCAGTGCTAGTTTTCCATATTTTAGAAATTTCATTTTAATGGTGATTCATTCATCAGATGCGGGATAGCTTCTACAGCATACGGACTCACGTGTTTTACCATCTGGATAGATCATCACTGCAAAATTCTCTACTTTAAATTTAATTCATAGCTGTCTGAACCTCACGCAATGATCAATAGCATGACAATCGGTTAGGAAAAAAATAAGTAGGACTGTGACCTTCCAGCTCAATTTAAGTCAAATATGGATTGTAAATTTTGATGGATTTATATTATTGACGGGGTTATGGGTAGAAACTTTGTTTTTTATACAAATCTCTTTGGAAAGCCACCTGAGCTCTCAACGAGGATCAAAAATACCATAAAAATTATAGAAATGCATTTCGCTTCTATAGTTAATGAAATCAAAACAAAGTGTAGCGTTGCCATAGAAGACTGGATTTCATAAAAGGATACTTTAACTTGTTACAACATGACGTGATCGCCTTTTCAGTTACAAAAGAACATTTCCTAAACACATTCGAGGAGTGGAACAATCTCTTTTGCTATTATTTACAACAATACACTTATGCTATACTGTAAAAAGCATCTATTCCACTAACAAATTATTTAAATTTGAGTTTCGCTTCTTAGAAAATCAAGGTGTTGAAATGTTAAAGGAAACTTCCTTCACACTCAATTACCTTAGTTAAGACTTGCGAAGTTTACATAGCAGTGCCACATTAAATTTGCACAAGAAGTGCTATCCTTGAATTTTCCACACGTTCAACTACTACTTGATCAAGTAAATATCATTTGTTTTTGTTTAACACAAGCTATGTTCACACAGGAATGTATATGAGTTTTCATGGAAACTGTTCTGTGGATAATTTTATACTAATTATTGAGTCGCAAAATTAAATTTAACTACTTGGAAACGTATAAATTAAGATTACTTTCAAAGGAATGGAAAAGATGAAAGGAATGATCTCAATTGCTTAAGAGACAAAAGCCATTGTTCTTTCTTGTAAACAAAAACCTCTCCTGGTAAACTATTTCGTGTAACAATGGGTGCTTTCTATGATTGACAAATGTTTAGTATGACGATTACAATAATTATTCATTGTACTTCAAAACAAATGGCACGTATTGCTTTAATTATTGCACTGTGGAGATATTATTAAAGTAATATTTCGAATTAATGACAACAAAACATAACAAAATAGTGCCAACTAATTTCCTTTTAAAAATGAGGTTTCCGAATTAGCTTCATCCCAATTCATTCGATGGTCTTCGGACCAACAATGCTGTACAGTTTCTGACTTTCTGAAACATTATTATAATTTTAAAAACGTTCTATAAAAATAACGGTTTACAAAACATTGTAACAACCAAAGTTCTATAGAAATATACCCAGATTTGTAAAAATACTTTTATACCAGTCAATGATGAAGTTTCCCCCGTAGCTAACACGGTACAATATTTGAACTTTATAGATAAAATACATTACCACCTTTATCTCATATCTTTATAATCATATCTTTATGATCATAGCTAATAATTGATATGCTAATATTGCAGATTGCAATTTTTAATGTAAACATTTTACTCCAAACCATCTATTATGCATACTATTGGAAAAAATATAATATTTTGTTGTTGGATTTTATTTAACTAATCTTCATAATTTAGTTTTACAAATTATATAAATAATATTTTACTTTAACTGCTTGTTTTCAATAATAACGTTAAATTAATATTTACAACTTAATACAAATTAATAGAAACCAATTAATTAAAAATGTAAATTGTATGTGTAAAATGTAAAAATGTAATTTAAAAATGTAAATCTAAATGTAAATTAATTACAAATTATTATATCCTATCCTTAGTAGGATATCTCAATAAAATAAGTTTCTCTATTATTAAGAATTTTGTTTGTGTGACAAAACTTAGTAATATCTGATCGGAAGCTATAAAGAGTCTGGTGTAAACTGTGTATTGGCAATTTTTGAATGAAAACTACAACAGCAGTAAAACGAATATTCACTGACGTCGCTATCACAATCGTTTCTATGATACCTTAGAAGTAGATAAAATATTTAAAAAAGTAGATGTTTTGTTTGTGAGCAAGTTTATCTCAGCAAAAATATCTTGTAAATAAACAGATAAATTTTTGCTTAAAATTTGTTATTGACGATGGATTTGACCATCAGTTGAAATCAGGCCGCTTTAGTTGCCACTTCTGAAAAAATGTACTAACAATAAAACCTAAAGTTTCAAACCGATTAGAAATTTATAACAAACCAATGCAGTGTGCTTTTAAGAAGTTCATCTAGGATGAACCAATAAAAGAAAAAGGCCCATTCCCGTCTCTTTTTCGCCTCTATCTTGTGTCTGCCGTGATTTACTATTGTCCTCTAGTCAGTTCTACTTGGATGGCCGGTTTATGCAGACCTATTGTGACCTGTATTCTGTAGTTCAGTTTTAATAATTAGTGTTTAGCTCTTATTAAGTGCATGTTTGAGAGTTAGTGTGCATGGATTAGACACACAACACGGCTGTTGTGTTTTCTGATATGAATTTGGCTTGTCACAACTACGGTATGTTTTGTTTACTTTTACCTAAGTTTTAGTCATGCATTTACCTGAAGTCATTTGTCTGAAGAAGAAGATATCAAAACGTACTGTTACTGAATTGTATTATTATATCACTGAACGACGACGAATGTCTGGAAAAATTCTGTTTCCTTCAGAACAAGAAATTGTTGTGTCATAGCAAGTCAGGAGAAAATGTCTCCATGGAGATTACATAACTATCGTTGCCACGCGAGTCACGTTGTCGATGAATGTTTATAGAAATCATAGAAGCATCTGTGTTACAAATTTCAAGCAAATTTACTTTATTCAAACCCCAATCATAAATTTCATATTAATACTTGTGTGCAGCCAAATATTGACGCTGGACGTGGATTACTTTTCATTATATTTGTCGGAAAGGGTAATAACATCTCTACAGCTGGAGTAATGGTGCATATTTCATATGAGCGTAACATAAAATGCTACTAGACGAATTCAAAGTCAACCATGTTATTACTCGTTTACGTCACTGCTCTGGCTCGGATTGTAATAATTGCCCTAATAGCTAGTTCCACTCCAGGGCTAGAATAAATTCACACTTAATACAAAATTTATAAAGATTGAACCTTATGACAGATTACACTTTTACATCGGACATTTAACAATGTTAAGGGAATAGCTGTATTGATATATGTAATTAAACTACGATTAGCTTTGAAGAAATTTATCTTGAAATGTTAATTGAAAATTGTTTAGATTTTGCGGATTTAAAGCAAAAATATTTTATCAAGATTGCCAAGATTGGCTGATATGAAAAGCATACTGAAATGAAAAGCAAATATGATATGTGAATAATTTCATTTTAGAAATGGACACGACAGGGCACATTTTAGAAAGTCTTGTATCAGCCACATTTCTGTAAACATGGACTGGATTTGAATTATTTCAAATTACTGGATTTGAAATAAAACTGTACTGTACTAATCGTCCTACCAATGTGGTTTCTTCCGTAATACGCTGTAAAATATTTAAGTTTGGAAGAATTTAACATATTCTCAATACCTTTAATATTTTATCGATGCTCAGAATAGATATTTTTATACAGCTTAATATCTTGTACAAACTTTTGAAAGCCATTCCAATCCTTATAGAATACGAGTAAATAACATATCTCTTACTATAGTAAATAGTTTGAGTTTTACGTATTTGTTTCTTTAACTTATGCCTTATATTTAAGCGTAACTCTTATACTTAAGCCAGGTGTATAAAGTTCTAAAATTCTAAAGCGACCACTGAAATGTACAGACTAAGGAACGAAACGGGAATGAAATTGTTTAACTTAGTAAATATCATAAATACAAGAAAGCTAAGACTTTGTCTTACAATGTAACCATGTTTAGGTGGTTTTAAAAATCAGCAACACCCTTCATGATTATCATCTAATAATTTCAAATCATTAGGAAACAAATGAAAATACCGAATTTATTGGATATAAACCATTAAAAGTACTTAGCAATCAAGTCCAATATATGATGGGAGATATTTTAAGACTGTACTATCTTTAATATAGAAATATTTATAAATATCTAAAAATGTTTGTATCAGTTTATATTAAAAGTTGTGGTAACCCATTTGTAAGGATAATACAATTTAGGATATTTGCTCAATGCTATACATTACGAATGTATAACAGTGCGTTTTCAATAATTTAATGTAAAGTAGAAATAGCAAAACTGGTTTCTTGTGGGACCAACTTGTAAACAACTGTGAAGAAGCTAGGTTTAATTAAGTAAGAGTCTGAAGTCCAGATGGCCGGGTGGTGAGATCATACATTGTTATATCGACGCCTGTTAAAATATCTAGCATGCAAAGACAATTTGCTCAGTTTACTTTTTATTGAAAATACAGTGAAACGAGCTTATCACTGAACAACAGATTCTTTACGGGGGTCTAACTCAAGTTACGTTAGCTTGAAGTGGAGGAAGTTGACTTTAGTGAGCTACCTTGTTCACAACAAAAAAATAGCTTTGAGTGTTGATTGAAATTATCAGTGAATTTGAAAATTGTGGTTAACTGTTACATCTCGCTTTTAATGGTAATGAAAGTTTTACAGTATGGTATCTTAAGTACTTTAGCCTAAATCACAAAATCAAAACAATTTAAATTGTAATAAGCTGGAGGTGATGGGCAGTTTCCTATCAGCCGAACCTTCTTCTTGTACTCCACACTCCCAAAAACAAAAATATACAGCTTCTGTTTCCGCTATTAAATTGAAGAAATCTAAGAAGGGTGAATGGAGGGATGTCACCTGTAAGCATTGTGCTAAGCCATCTTCGGCTTAGCAGTAGTAGTATAATGGTTCAAAGTTCTTTTGATGTATTATCACAACCATATGCAAACTTAATTTCTATAGATTATACATCAGACTTATTAAATTCAAGTATTTGTAAAAATAGTGTAGCAAAGTCAAAAATTTTAAAAAAGAAGCAAGAACTTTGCTATAATTTTAGCTGGCACAAATAATGTTCCTGATTACTGTCGGGGATTACAAAACATGCTTAAAACTTCACTGCATGAACTTAAAAATACTAATGTACTAATGTGCTGGGAATTACTAAAAGATATGATAAACCTAACCTAAACTCTGAAATAAAGGAAATAAATAAGGACGGAAGCAAAATTGCAGAAGTTGAAGATTCCCGGAGAGCTATGTAGACTTTTCTTGGAGAAGTACGCTGTCGATACCCTATCGGTATATAGAGGTCCTCGGTGAGTTACCTACGATTTATAATTCTCGATAGAATTTGATAAATTCTATCGAGAATTATAACTGGAACATAATTATCGAGAAATAATTATCAACTGGAAGTTTATAAGATTAAATTCTCATGTTATAATTTGGTTTGGAATTTTCAGAATTTTCTAAAATTAGATAAAATCATGTTTTGGGTATCATAAGTTGTAGTATGCCTGAGTTTTCTCGCTAACCTAAAGAATTTAAGGAACTGCACTTTAATGTATAATGCCAGTGTATAAATACTTGGTAAATTTGTTTCTCATGGTTTTACTCAAATATAAGCTTTTTATCCTCTTTGTATCATTAATTATTCTGTGTGTAGGATAGGTTAGAAGGGGCAAATAGGTTATCTTTGTTAGTAACGTTGGTATATCTTTTAGATATAGGTTCCACAACCTTTCACTATCTTTCCTAGTATGCAAACTATACTTTGAATCCTATACGCCGTATAAACTGTTTGCCCTATTTATACTGTCCATTGTCGAATTGCTGATTGAATCTGTATCACTAATTTATATGGTAAAAACGTTCAACTGTTATCAATTAGTAGTAGCGGTGAAGGACTAACTCAATGGTATATTCATGACCATTTGCAGGATCTGAAGCACTAATGTAATAGTCAATAATAGCGTTAAACGATTCCCTCAGTGATATGGTCATGAGCACTCCTGTGATCTGAAGTACTAATACAATAATCAATAGTATCGTTGAACGAATAACATATACCAATTTCTAATTCTTACTTTTTTATTTTTTACATTCTATACATATAATAAGTTTGGCCTAGAGTATTTAATGTCAAGAAATATTAATAACAATTCATAACAGTTGCCAATTAATAACCTTCAATAATGCATAAACCAAATGAATACTTAGTAAACATTTAAATTTGATATTTTGCAAAATAAAAATCAATTTTAATTTTAATAGAACTTATTGTAATGCATTGGCTATAGGTTAACTTTATATTTTCAGTGAAAAACTTTGTTCTTTAAAATTTAGTTTTATGGATTTGCTTTAACTCCATAAATTCTATTTTAATGTCTTTAAAGTTATAATTTCAACCAAACAAAGTGTTAGAGAGTGCAAAATATCTGTTTAATCATCCAACGAGATTCAAAATGGAATGTACGCAATACCTTGGTTGTTGTCTTGACCTGACCATATGGTTACACTTTTGAGGTCATGTTTATGTTTTTATTCTCATATAAGCCTCAGCGTCAGATATGCCGTCTTCGAAGTGCACTGGGTTTTTTTTATTTATTATTATTACATTTTTGGACCTCCCGGGTATTTGAACCCGTGATCTCTCGGTTAGAGAGCCGAGACTATAACCATTAGTCTACGGAGGAGGATTAATTTATGTTGTTGTTAGTAGTGACAGTTTACGAAGGATCTACTGTTTTCTTTGTTTACTTACACATATTATGGACATTTGAAAAATGTGTGTAGTAAACTGTTTTTGTAAGTCAACCCCAATTTGAACGTTTTTGTGTGGTGTTTTTGTGTTTGGACACATGAGTCTCAGTGGTATTTGAGAGTGGGGTGTATACGTCCCAGTGGTAGTATACACGCCAAGAGTAACATGGATAAAAACTCGCATCTGATTAACCAAAATATAAATGACTTATTTGATTTACCTTCGAGTGAATTTGATATACTACCACCAGAAACTGATGGTATGTATGATAGCGACAAAGACCCAGAATTTAACCCTTCAGATTGTTTTGAAAGTGAAGACTAACTGTTTTTTTGCAAATAGTGATAGCAGTGGTGACCAATCCGGTGCTTATAAATAAATTAAATAAATAATTATACCTATGACTCAAATACTACTGTGTATACAACACTCATTTAAGATAGGAAATTTACAAATGATACGACTAAACACAATACATTTGAGACTTTAATAAAATAAAGTCAATAACAGGAAATAAACTAATGAAAACCCTAAAATCGCTCTTGTTTGCTGAACTTAAATTAATCACATAAAGTGAGATGATAGGCATAAAGAGTTTGTCCTAACCAAACACTAATAGATGCTTCATCAATACACATGCATCGCAGGACAACCTCTACATTTAACATTCCATTAGTCGTTTGGATAATGTGGTCTCTATATAAAAAATTAAATATCTAGGTAACCTTGTGAAATTGTAAACATCAAATAAACCCCAGCCAAAAAAATCCATAAATACACTACGACTTTTAGAGATTAACAACAAAAACTGAAGACTAAAGGCGTCTTATAATTTTCCTCTTAGCACATGAAAACTGGCATCCTGTGAAGAGGTAGACTAAGTTGTAAGTATATCTGATCGTCTTGGCCAGGAATGTTTCATAATCGAGTTTTGTCTCAGGTGCTGGCTAGGAAGGTCCTCGAGAGAGCGCAGCTCTCGATCTTCAGCTGAGTACGCTGCAACACAGTGGCAGCATAGGAGAAATCGGTCATCTATGTGTCTTAAGAGACGAAACAACGTAGAAACAGCTTCAATAGGTGGAGCGTCTACTACTCCTTTGCTCAAACTTGGTTTTCCAAGCAAGCAGAGATTCGTATTACATGTGTACTTCTCCTATGCTTTAGCAGCCTTATATAATTGGCGGAGTATAAGTTTTGATAGTAAAAATCCGATTCAATGTTGAAGAGCTTCTCCCTTAGATTGCAGAGAATAAACCTTCTTCCTATGAACAAGAGGACCACTTGAGCACGACCGGGCAAGGAAGATTTCCTTTCCAAGGTAGCATGAGCTACAGGTTCTGGGAGCTGCGTCGGTAAAGTTTAAAGTAATTAAATTTCTTTAAATTACGATAAGCATACTATCGTAAAACATATAAATTTATCTATACTTGCTTATATTAAGTTGTGGAATTTATTAACGTAATTGAAACATTTCAAGAAGCCCAAATATATTAATGTATCAGCCTCTATAGAATTATAATCCTAAACATTAATTAGTAATAATGTAATTTCGGTGCAGTTTTAAGTATAGTTTGGTTTCGATACTGGATTATACTGAATATATTTCAATACAATACTTAACTTAACGCTGTGAAGTAGTTAAGAGATTGGTCACGTGACTTTTCGTGTTCAGAATATCCGCTTTTACTGATTTCATATACTGCCTTTCAAAAACATATCTACTATATTAATGCAAATTGTAATGTTTAACGTAATATCTTATTACTAAGAACATGAGCACATCCTGTACATGAATGGTACAGAATTACTAAATGTATACCATTGCTTTCGGAGGTTCAGGTAAATCCTTTCCTTCCGCTTCACATCCCTAAAGTACACAGTAAAACCTCCCTTTGAATGTATAGAGAAGGTTATGGCTTTCTATAGTAATGTATATCTTTGTGCTAGCCTCTAGTGGAAGGTTTTAAAGATAAATGTAATATAAATTTAAACCCACGTCTACAATAATGTTTCAATAACTGCTACTTAATAATTAAGATGATAACATAATAATACAACGTAATCCTTGGATTAAAATCTATATTCAAGTTGATATAGATAAAACATAAAAGTACAGAATCAAACAATTCAGCTAGTGTGAGCAGGAAATTCCATGAGATTTTGATATGATATACGAAGGAAGATCCTTTGCAGAGCTGTCATACATTACCACTACTCCGAATACATCAAAAGAGTAATTAAAAGAATCCGCTGCTTTGAAGTAATGTAATACGTTTAGACTTTTCAAGCTTTTAATTTTCCCATGAAAGCTAACTTTAAGTAAAATATTACTCACAAACTAACAATAAAGACTTACCTTCCAAAAAGCAAAAGTATAAAAGTTCAATCATTTGGAAACAAGTAGACAACACGTTCAAACCCAGGAAATCTTTACCAACTAAAGGACAACCAATAGTTTTAGCAAACATAAAAAGAAGATCGAATGATTTAGCAGTACTTTTACATATTTTCCCTAAAAGTCTTTTGATGTTCATTTCTCTTTGCAAAAACGAACGACTAGAGATTTTACAAAAACATAAAAAACTAAACGTGACCAAGACAAACTACCATGACATAATGGTAGTGACTGGTTGCATTCTTATCATGTGCTATAAGCGGCTACAAAACAAATATCTGACTGCTGGTCGATGCAAGAATGTATGGGAAATGTAGCCAAAAAGAGGGCTATATCTAGGAACAGGTTTCAGTTGTTGATATTTCAACTTGCCAGACAAACCTGAGAACTCTAGCAAAACCTACTACTATGTATATGAGTTAGTTTCATGTTTGAAATCTATCTTTTCTTAGAAAAGAATGAAAGCAACTTTCCAAATTATCGATTTGTCAATGGCCAAGTTTAAAGGTATGTAAACTCTCAAACAATACGTCCCTTTGAAACCCATAAAAAGAGGCATGAAAATTTGGGACCAGCGCGGCTCTGACAGCGGTTACTGTTACGATTTTAATATTTACGCTGGTAATGACCAACGTAAATATTAAAGGTAAAGTTCATACATGTAATAATGTAATAAATGCTGACTTTTTATAGCATTATTTACTACTAGAACTATTTTGTAATCTATTACACCCAGTAATGTATCTCATTATTTTGTATATGTAACGTTTGTATAAATGTAATAAATGCTGATTTGTTACAGCATTTTTTTCTATAAGAACTGTTTTGCAATACACACCCAGTAATGTAACTCATACTTTTGTATAACTGTAATAAATGGTTTGAATTATTGACTTTCTTGTTCTCATTTTCTTTTACCTGAACCATTAGTGCACATACTAGTGGGAGAAACGTGCCCCACCACTATACACCAGCGGGACAAATACGACATTAATTAATTCATTCTAAATAACGTTTTATTGCATTTTAACATTTATATAGGAACATACAGTTCATTCAACAAGACTTTAAATTATTTATTTAATATTTGTAATGCAAATTTAGATTAGTTACATGTTCTTTATTTATATAGTGGTATAAATTATACAGTTTATTTATTCATTATAAGGAACATTTATTTGTAATGAGGATAAAATAAACGGTTTTTAAAATTTATATAACACGAGCTGTTCACTATTCCTTGGACTTCATTGTCTGCTCTCTATATCGTTAACGAGCTGCTAATGAAGTTGGTGTCAGTAAATTTACGTTCTCCTTCCTTGTCTTCAATTAATGAGGTCATGTCTTTATCAGATTTAACCAGGAGATGAGAAGAGTAACGAGTTTCAAATCTGTGTATCTTGTAGTTCTTTCTATTAAATGACATTGTATTTTTCAGAAATATATTATTGTCTACTAAAATTTAGTTTTCTAATTTTACTTTTGCACTGTAACTTCTATTTCTTAAGATTTCCAAATATACAAACCATTCGCTGATTATCAATAGTCAGCATCAACGAAATGGTTGATGGGAGTTATGGTGCTTTGGAGCTGTCTAGTATTAGTTGTAATTGTAGTGACAGTACATTTATAACACCCAGGATCAGGTCCTGTCCTAGCTCAGATAGTATCAGCGAACCAGGAAATGGCTTCATGGTAATTACACAGAAAGATACACACTTGCACGTCATTTAACTTTTAGATAGCATAAATCTAAATCATATCAAAATTTCAACTAAAAAAATGAGCTGTAGGATGAAACCACCGTAAAATTTTACACAGGTAAAGGCTAAAAACTTATAACTTTATTCAATGCCATCTTCCAGGCAAGATGTACAAACACAAGGTAAAAGTAAAACCATTGAAAGGAAAGAAATTAAATTATTCGGATAGTTTATGAAGTTAAGATTATTTTTATAATAACACATATACAAACACATACACACACACACACACACAGTGTGGTTTTACTGTTTTACTGGTATAAAATTACAGTTCTTTCCTATTTTCCAGATAAAAAAGGGCTGTTGTTAACCCTCATTGTATGATATAGCAACACACCCAGCACCCTGAAAAATTAAAATTTTGGCTTGGCATTGTGAGGGATCAGTTTATTGGGCCCTTTTTACTGACGAAAATCTTTATGCCGAGGTATACCAGGAAATGTTACAAAAACAGATTCATCCAGCTATCCAAGTAGCAACCAAAAACTGTAATGAACTTTTGTTCCAGTAGAATAGAGCACCTCCCTATGGCCTGCATGTCCGCGAATATTTAAAAAACATTTTTTTCAAATCACTGGTAGGAAGGGCACTAAGTATCGAGCGGCTACCAAGATCACCAGATCTATCTCCACATTACTACGTTTTTAACAACATTGTCATATTAAAAACAACTTCTATAAACGAAACCGCAGTGCTATTAATTATCTTAGAGACAGAATAGTAACGGAAATTCAACATGAATCCGTACAGCTTGTCCTTTAAAGATTCTACAACATGCTTGGACATTGCCAAACTGTCCAGGGACAGCATTTTGAACATTTGATAAAAAAAACACAGGTTAGTAAGTTTTAGCCGTTTTATTGCTTAACGTTTTTGTAATTACTAGTGCTACTGTAAATTTACATTTAAATATATTAAACTTTTCCTCTCTGTCTTCCCTAGAAGCCCATTTCCGGCCTTCCTATAGGGATGTCCTGAGTATTATTTTTCTATCTTTGTCATAGAAGGTTGATCAGGATCCATCTATGCTTTTAACTTAATTAATTTCAACGAGTTGCCATTTTTTACTGAATTGAGATAGAAAGCTCTAGTTTCTGCTGTTCTTCTTTTATTAAGAACTTACAAAAGAATGTGACTTGATGTGATGTGTTTTGTTATCACACAATGCAGTGATCCCAATTATCTTTTATAGTTTAAATCTTCAAATTAAAAAAAAAGACTAAATTCCACGAACTACTAAACTTTTTACTACAAAACATTCCTGTGAAAATGGGAAGTAGAATTTTTTCACAGGAATTCCTGTAAAAAATCACCTCTTAAGCGTTAAACATCGTTTACCTGGACGTATAATATCTTCTGTAACTCTTTTGGGTGTTTACAGACATTACTGTGATTTGCTTATGTGTTATCAACTAGGTCACTTACTTCCAAATTATTAATGCTAGGGCTCTAAATTTGCTGGAAATGATATAAGAAAAGGTCTTTGTGTTAACGGTGGAGTATTTTCAAGGGTTTAAATTTTTAATATGTGAGCTCTACATTTTACTGCAGTAGAGAACTAGAGTTTCCTTATATTCAGGAAACACTTTGCTAAACTTTCGCAAGGTTTGGTAGAACCTTGGTAATACTGAATATTGTGTGAGGAACTTTTCTCAGAAATACATTAACCTCCTACTCTTATTGAACCTTTTTAATCAGTCACCACTTATCCTTCATGTAGCATGCACATATTATGAAGCTGCCAGGAAAGGTTTGTAGTGCCATTCGCTTGTTCTCGTGTATTTCATATATTTCATTTGCTATTTTAGCATATTAAAGGAGTTCTATGCACTGAGTACTTATTCAAACTGGTATTAAAGGTACTAAAATCTTTTTATTGAGTGTGAGATAATTATTAATAAAAGGTGTAGATGCCAAGACATTAAGGCATCAGAAAATTTTATTTATTTTTCTTAACTTGTTAGTGAGTAATCTTTTACTTAAAGTTAGCCTCCATAGAAAAATTAAAAGCTTGAAAAGTCTAAACGTATTATATAGCTTCAAAGCAGCGTATTCTTTTAATTACTCTTTTGATGTATTCGGAGTAGTAGTAATGTATGACATCTCTGAAAAGGATCTTCCTTCGTGTATCATATACAAATTTCATGAAATTTCCTGCCCACAATAGCTGAATTTTTTGATTCTGTACTTGTATTATTTTTATCATCATGAATATAGATATTTTAATTGAAGCATTACGTTGTATTATTATGTTATCATCTTCATTATTAAGTAGAATAACTTGCAAGTATTGAAATGTTATTGTAGACATGGGGTTAAATTGATATTACATTTAACCACAACCTATCTGTCATAACCAAAATATCTTTTCAACCTTATACTAGAGGCTAGCAAAAAATATAAATTACAACCCAAAGCCATAACCTTCTCTATACATTCAAAAGGAGGTTTTACTGTGTACTTTGGGGATTTTACGCAGAAGGAAGGGATTTACCTAAACCCCAAAAGCAATGTTATACATTTCGTTATTCTGTATCACTCCTGTAGTATTCTT